>NC_142943.1:32352715-32360215 GCF_046866305.1 Octopus bimaculoides | reverse complement strand
ACGAAACCACCTGATCGTAAAGTGAGCTTCTTGCGTCTGTTACCTATGCCATTTTTCTTAGATAGCTACCTGTTCTGTTAGATGAAAGCAGACACAGTAGATGAGCTAAAGTTCTAAAGGAATTAACGCTGTTGCAGAGCGGTTTTATAGTTTCATTTCACAGAAACTCTTGGCCCATTCGTTACGTCATAACGCATATTTTTAGGTACAAACTCATTGTACAGTTAGCATACACCTTACATACATATATGCATACATATAAGTAGACATACAATTGCATGGTAACATACTGATGTACTAAATGGAACATGGTGAAATCAACTCTATTTATACAAAATTCGCAGGATGGAAAAAATTATTTTTTGTAATCAAAATACACCTTTGAAATTTCAGAAATAGCCACTGTAAGATAACATAAAAGAGATAAAAACGTAAAAAGAAGACGGAAATATATAAAAAAAAAAAAAACCCTAAAAGAATTGTAAAAGCAATAGTTTCCTGGATTTTTATGTGCGTGTAAAGTTAAATTGCATCTTAAACTTAATTACTGTGTTATCTGGTAGCCGGACTCCCTGCGGAGTGCTTACTATGAGTTCTCTTTGATTCTCTGATTCTTTGTTAATACAAACATACATACATATATAAATGCGTTTGTGTATATGTTACGTAAATTCTACACCTGGAACCTTGCCTGCGTTGACTCTGGAACTTATAGTGGATCGTGAAACTGCTTGTCGGCATGCATGTGTATAATTTCATATATAGGTGTACTTATATGAATGTGTATATTGATTAGGTCATGTGCATCTATATCTAAGTGCTAGGGCATGTCCGAATATACATCGATATATGCGTAAATATCTGTGCACGATATATACATGGATATGCTAATGTCGACCCTGACTTGGTGTCCTGATTATTAAAATACCTTCATTCAAATGAACCCTACAAATAATTGATAATAATAATATGAACACGCGCACAGGAAAAAACCAGTCATGTTCCGAACTTCATTCGTTTACAGCTATTTCTGCTATAAGATGCAGTGACCGCATAGTTGAGTGCATGAAGTATCATCTAGTTTGATTGGAGCCTCGAATATGAGGTGGCATAATATGAAGTTCATAACGTAATTGTTTTCCCTTTTCTTCCTCATTTGCTAATTATCGCTCTATACTCATCTAGCACTTCGTTCTGAAGTATAACATATATTGAGTTCTACACATTGTCATTAGTCTTGCAATGCCTAACTGAAAAAAGAACCACATGGTTCCGGGTTCAGTCCCACTGCGTGGCACCTTGGGCAAGTGTCTTCCACTATAGCCTCGGGCTGACCAAAGCCTTGTGAGTGGATGTGGTAGACGGAAACTGAAAGAAGCCCGTCGTATATATGTATATATATATATATATATATATATATATATATATATATATATATATGTATGTGTGTGTATATGTTTGTGTGTCTGTGTTTGTCCCCACCCCCCCAACATCGCTTGACAACCAATGCTGGTGTGTTTACGTCCCCGTAACTTAGCGGTTCGGCAAGAGACCGATAGAATAAGTACTAGGCTTCCAAAGAATATGTCATGACTAATGTTTCAGTTGGTTGTTGTTGGTCTACTTTAACCGCAGGTCATCCTTGAGCAATCAGACCTCCCATATCAAAATTACTCCGGTCGTGGCCATATCACTTTCCTCAATGCTATAATACCTCAATATTTTCGAGACGGCAGAATGTTATTGTGGGTAAATGCTCTACTATATTTAGCAGGTCGAGGGTTCATGTTAAAGGGTCCCTTCTTGCTGTTTGTCATAGAGGTTAATCCTAAAACAGAAGACCTAATGGAAAATATTTGTTTCTAGATTAGGTTACTAATACAAGCAGTGTTTGTGTGTATGCGTGTGAGTGTAGTTGTGTTGGTGAGGTAGTAGAAGTGGTGGGCATGGTAGTAGTGGTGATGGTGATAATAATTCTAATATGGAGGATGGTGGTGCAAAGAAGAACGACAGACATTACTACTGCTGATGAAAAAGAAGAGAAAGAGGGGGATAACGACGACGACGACGATGACGGAGGGTGGGGGATGATGATCATCATCATCATAGCAATTGAGGTTTGAGGTGGTGCGATGAGACGGGATGATAATGAAGGCCATCTCGATGAGGTGATGATGATGATTATGATGATGATGCTGATGGGACGGAGGAGGAGGAAAAGGAGAAGGGGCTGGTTATGCTGATAGCGTGATTAATGTGTGATGGTTGTAGCAAGTGTTGATGATGGTGATGATGATGATGATGATGATAATCATGATGACGACGACGACAACGTTGATCATGATGGTGGCGATGGCATGTTGATCGTCGTGTCAGCGGGGGCACTGGTGGTGGTGGTGGTGGTGGTGGTGGTGGTAGTAATAGTAAATGCTAAGACATGACGATGATGATGATGATGATACGACACAACGAAGACGAGCAGCGGTATTTGTGACTATCGGAGGCAACAGTAGAGGTGGTGGTGGTGGTGGTGGTGGTGGTGGTAGTAGTAGTGGTAGGTGTGTGAGGTAGGAGCTTGCACTACAATAACCGGAAGTAATTCTGCTGACAAGCAACAAAGGTCAAAGAGATATATTTTATTTTACACATGAATACATTAGCATAATTAGAAGAGGAGAGGGAGGAGAAGCAGTGGAGGGGGACGGCCTAGTTAGGTGTGTTTTGTCATTTTCGGGGTTTTTTTTTTACTGTGCGCACTAACGCCATCTAGTGGCGGTAGGTTTTAATGTACCAAATGAAATGTCACGATTCATTGAGAAGCACCAAGGAGCTTTTGTGTGTGTGTATAGGTATGCATATATACATATATTTATATGTATGTGTGTATGTGTGTGTATATATATATATATATATATATATATATATATATATATATATATACATCCATACATATATATATATATATATATATATATATATATATATATATATATATATAATGCATATATATGTACTTTTATACAGCTTTACATGTCAATGCATATATTTGTATGTCTCACTCTCTCCCGCTCTCTCTGCTGCTCTCTCTCTCTCTCTCTCTCTATATATATATATATATATATACGTGTGTGTGTGTGTGTGTGTGTGTGTGTGTGTGTGTGTGTCTACATACGCACATATATGTCTCTGTGTGTGAGAAGTTATATACGCGCATACACACACACATATATATATACGCACAGTTTCATGTAGTGGTTGATCATACCCGATGTGACGGTATTGTAAGCTCCCTATCACTGCTTTTGTACTGATCACAAGCGATAGTATCGAATCTATATAATATAGTTGATCGCTCTTCCTCCACATGACCATATGTATACATAGATGAAGGCTGTCCACTCTTGACCAAGGAAGAACTTCACTGACCATCCAGAACACTATGCACTCATGCTAAATTACACTTTACACTCATAGATCTGCTGGTGACTATTGAGCTCCAGCTCTTGATTGACATACACTTCCGCTGGTGGGGTTCATATGATCCCTGAGTGTCCATATAAGATTCTTGGGGTCCACGGTACCAAATAGTAAATTGGGAACCCTCAAAATTCGTTGGCAGGAGCTCTAGGACACACCAGCCATATCAACAAGTTCATGAATTGTTCAGTGACGGTCCTCCAAGATCAGTTGATGAATTTTTCTGATGTTCCCATTCATTGGGAAGGTCGACGGTCGTTCTGAACGAGGTTGGCCTTCAAGTGACAAGTGACCATTCCTAAAGCGTAGAAACCGCTTGTAAACTTATGTTTTGCTCATCACAGCGTCTTTGTAAGCTGATTGAAGCATAACAACTGTTTCGGCCGCCGTTTCCACCAGCAGAAAACAGAATTTTACGGAAGCACGCTGTTCGTTCGTTTCAGCCATCGCAAAAATCGACTAACAGGGAAGAAGCACTGCAAAACAAAGACACACCACGTGGCAGTACAACTTCACTCGACAACGTCGGTCGGCAGACTGATGCCTGAAGGTTGCATGAAGTGGCTTCTAGGACCGGAAGCCCGAACTACAACGAGCTTGTCCCATAGAGAACGCTTCCGGTTACTTTTCGGAACCCCTCGTATATATCTACATTATTTCTGTCTGCAAATGGATGTATTTTGTTAAGAATTATGCATATTGCTTGTTTGCATGCAGAAAGAACCCACACGTATGAGATTCTGCTGTTGCTGTTGAACTATAACAAGCTTTTGATGTTTAATAATAGCTTTAGCGAGATGTTTGGATTGGTAACCACGGTAACCATCCTAAGTCTTTATATTTGTGGCGACTTCGTGTGTGAATGTGCATGGCTTTGACTTACGTATGTCTTTATGACTGCATGTATATAGGCATAAATATATGTATAAATATGTGTACGGATGGATGGATGGATGGATGGATGGATGGAGATCTCTTTGCCGTACGACCAGTCATTGTCTTTGACATTTATTATGGTGGCATCGAATTGTTTGTTTGGAATTGAAATAGCTTTGAATATATTAACGTTCTACACGGTATATATGATGCCTCTTATCCTGCTGTTCTTCTCTCTCTCTCTCTCTCTCTCTCTCTCTCTCTCTCTCTCTCTCTCTCTCTCTCTCTCACTCTTTGCCTCTCTCTCTCGCTCTCTCTCTCTCATTCTCTCTTACACACTCTCTCTCTCTCTTTCCCTCCTTCTCACGCACACACCACACAGATATACACACCGTGTATGTGCGTGTGAGTGTGACCTATTTACATATATTCATCGTATTCGGGTCTAAAGAGGGTCTCAACAGAGGTCAAGAGATAATTTTGTCTCATCTCATCCATTTATCTATCTCTCGCTCTCTCACCAGTCTGTGCGTGTATACTCGTATTTATTTATACTTATCTATTTATACATATATGTACACATATGTGTGTATGTACACACGTACACACACACACACATATATTCTATATTTCTTTATATTAACAAACACACACATGCACACACCCCCATAATTATCTATATATATATATATATCTTTCTTCCTATTTCTGTCATTATCTCTTTCTCTCTACAAAATATACATACATGCACATAAAGCATAGATATATGTGAGTATATATCTATATCTGTGTATGTGTACATATATATATATATATATATATATATATATATATATATATATATATATATATATATATATATATATATATATTGAAAGGAGTAGGCTTAAGTTTTTTAGGGATAATAATGTAGGTTGTCATTCTAGGAAACAGGATAGTCTATGGTTCATCGTCCCTTATGGGAGGCAAGTAAAATCAAATTTAGTTAGTTTATTCAGGAATGTAGTTAGGAAACATTTTCCAATTAACTCGCTCTACTATAAGGTTATTAACGAGCATAAGGTAAGGTTCGGATTTTCAAACACCAAGAATTTGACCCAAATTATCGCCGCTCATAACTTCAAACTTTTATCCTCAAACTCTAGTCATAGTTCTGTTGACATAAACACAGAGGGTAATAATAATAATAATACAGGCAATGGTCGAGATGTTAGTTAAGACCAAAAGGATATGGATAATACCACTAACTTTGGTAATAAACTAATAGAAATATCTGAAGATAACCCTAATAGAATAAGATTCCTTAGTGCAAATGCTAAAACTAAAAACATTGTCTATAGGTGTAATGTTATAACGGATAAGAAGATTTGGAGTTATATCGGGGCTTCGTCACTTGAGGTCTCGAAACGAATTTCTAATCATTACTCTTCCTTTAGGGATAGGAGTAAGCAATATAGTACGGCGCTTAGTAATTTAGTTTGGAAATTGAAAGATGAGAAAAAGGATTACTCCCTTGAATGGTTGTTAGTAGGCAAATCGATGCCGTACGACAAGGGTAAAAGTACTTGTTCGTTATGTAACTTGGAATTATTTTCCATACTTTTTTCCAAGGGTCACCTAGTTAATAAAATAACGTTTAAAGCTTACAGATGTCTACATATGTATAGACATACGTATGCATTTTATAAATAGGAATTACCGGAATGTGTATAGGAACAAGTTCGAAATTAAGGAAGAGGTATATTCATCTCTATATATCTTACTGGAATTAGGTCTGTGGCGCAAATATATGAGGGTATATGTATATGGGTGTAGGTATACATGTGGAGACACGTGAGAGTGTATGTGTGTATATATGTGTGTATGGAGACGTATGTGTATGTGTGTACATGTAAACATATATAAGCTTGTGTGTGTGTATGTGCATATGTATCGATGTATATATGGAGGTATAGCTATATGTATGTATGTACATATGTACGCATGTGGGTATGTGAGTATGTATGCGTATATATGTAAATGTGTGTGTGTGTGTATCTGTGCGTGTGTATGTGGGTGCATGTGTATCTGTATGTGTGTATATGTATATGCATGCATATGTGAGTGTATATATGTGTTTGTGTGTATATGTGTTTGAGTGTATGGTTATACAAAAAAAATACATATAAATATATATGGGTGTGTGTATCTAAGTATAGGTATATGTGTGTGTGGGGGTAGGTGTGGGCATGTGGGTGGTGGTGTGCGGTGCGTGGGCGTGGGCGGGTATAATTAATGAATTAATTAATACACTATCGTTATAGGAAGATCCGATAGGAAATCTTGATGTACAGGGGGGATGAATTTTTGGCAAGGGATTTTTACGCTGTAACCGGGCGGTGTACGTCGCTGGATTTCGGTTGACTGGTTTGTTTACATTCTGTAAGAAAATAACGATGGTAGGTTGCGTGCCGTCGATTATTCTTTCACCCTCTTGGATGATGTGTGTGTTTTGCTAATAATAGTATTGGTGATGGCAATAATGCGACCCTGATGAGATGGAGTATCCAGAAATTTGTAATATGTTGTAATTTGTTACAATATTTTACGAGACATCTGATGATGTGGTTTATTTTTCCGGGATACCCTATTGAAATGTGCATAGGTTTGGCTTATTGTGGTTGTTTCTGTTATTATAATTGTTGCTGCAATAAAGTATCTTCAATGCATTGATTTTGAGCTCTATCTTTTAAGAGACATGTATATATATATATATATATATATATATATATCGTTTGTAAAAAAATCATAAATCCGAAAGAAGTACACTCTAAGATATATATATATATATATATATATATATATATATATATATATATATATATATATATATATATATATATATATACATATACATGCACACACACACACACACATAGATTTATATACAAACACATGCATTATATTTGCACGTATGCCCAGGATTCAGGCCAAGAAGAGTTAACGTGAGGCATGTGTGTCTGTGTTTGTGTGTGTTATACTCAGAACAAACACGCATCCGCGTCTACTATTGTTATAGAACTGTTAGTATATATTTTAGAAAGGAAGACTTCGCAATGTTCCATTGTTTGTCATGTGACCAACAAAATGGAGAATGGTCTTGGAATG
>NC_142943.1:32335215-32337715 GCF_046866305.1 Octopus bimaculoides | reverse complement strand
CCTCACCATCCTCACCAACAGCAGCAACAACGACCACAACAGCATCATCATCATCATCAACAGCATCAGCAGCAGCAACACCACCATATGCAACAGCAGCAACATCATCATCAACAGCAACATCACCACCAGCAACATCAGCATCAACAACACCATCAACAACAACAACAACAACAACATCATCAACAACAACAATCTCATCCCCACCCTCATCACCATCATCAAACATCGTCATCATCATCTCCTCAGCCTCCAAACGTGGGTTCGCCCCACGCTTACATGAACTCACACCTGTTGCATCATGTGACCGGATCCAATTCCCCTTACATTACTGGTTCGCTACTGGAGGACGCTAGCGGCGGTATACACTATCAGCTGACTCACACGTCCCAGTTAGGGGCGTGCGGTATACCCAGCGCTCACGAACTTCATCATGATACCTATTCCTACATACCTAAACTAACGCATCTGTGAAAGAGACGCGCGCGCGCACACACACACATACACACACACACACACACACACACACTCATACACAGACAAAACAGACAGTGTGTTTTTTTTTTGTGCTGTATTGTTTGTTTGTTTCTGTGAATTATTATCATTATTATTACTATTATTATTATTATTATTATTATTACTAATTGTAAAATTGTACTTATACATACATACGTGTATATATATGTGTATGTATGCATATGTATCTATATATATATATATATATGTATGTGTGAGTGTGCGCGTGTGTATATATAAGAGTGTGTGTATATATATATATATATATATATATATATATATATATATATATATATATGTATGTATAATATATACATATATATTTATACACATGCACGCACACTTACTGGCTCAGATACACAGACATATATACACGAACACATATCTCGAATTTATATATGTATGTGTATGTGAATATATGTGTGTATATATATATATATATATATATATATATATATATATATATATATGTATGTATGTATGTTTACATACATACATATTTGTGTGTGTGTCTGTGTGTATATATATTGATAGATACATATATATATATATATATATATATATATGTATGTATGTATATGTGTGTATATATATATATATATATATATATATATATATATATATATATATATATATATATATATATATATACACACATACATATGCAAACGTGTCAATATTCACTTGCATTTAACAGCACCAGTATCAATGAAAACTGAAAAATTAAAACAAAATAAAAAAATACAGAAGCAAAAAACTTTTCTTTTTTTTTTTTTTTTGAAAAACAAATTTTAATGAAAGGACGTTGAAAAATAATTATTTAATTAATGAAATAATAAAAAGAAAAGAATTAATTTCTAAAACATGCAAAGTAAAATATACTAGAACCTGTACAACATGGACGAAATGATAAATGTTAATAATGTTAATTATTATTAATAAGAACAAAACAGTAGTGGTGAGGATGACGATTGTGAGGAGAAGGAGGAGGAAGAGGAGAAGGAAAAAGAGAAAGAGATGTAAAACTTCAAAGATGGCAATGACAAAAATGATAATAATAGTAATAATAATAATAATAATATTAACGAATAAAATGGTGATGATAATAGTAATAATAATAAAATATAAAAGTGAAAGAAAGGCTGATGAGTATGATGATGATGATGATGATAATGATAATTGTAATTTTCATTGCAAATGCAACGGACAATGAGTTTACTGATATATAAAAAAAAAAGGAAAGAAAATATACAGAAATAAATAAAGACAATTAATTATATACATTAAAACAAACAACAACCCACAAATAAAAACAGACAAAACTCAAAGAGTAAGAACGAGAGCAGATGGAGGTAGGTAGGGAAGAAAAGAGGTGAAGTCTGAGTTGAAGAATCTCTATGTAATAAATTTATGTTAAAAATAAAACAACAGCCACAATCTAAAGAAAAAATGCAACAGAATAATAAAAGATATATAAAAAACCAGACACCTGTTTCTCTGTCACTCATCATTAACGTTTATATTTATATGTATGTTTATAAGTAGAAATGTAAAGGAAACATATCAGCGAGTGTGCTTAGTAAGCAGACGTTTAAGACACGTTTCAAAAAGCATAAGCAAATACCATGGTTTTTTTTTATACTGTTACCTCTAATTAACACCGATTCAAAATTTATGTTTGCTAAAAGCACACGCTTATGAGTTTACCATACATTTCTACTTATTCTCCAACTGAGTAGTGCTTCTCTTATGTGCATGTGTGTGAGTGTGTATGTATATCATATTTTATCATTTAGTTATTTCAGTTATTATACTACTAGCTTAAAAGCTGCACTCCATGCAGACTTTTAAAGTTGCTCCTGTGGAGGGCTAATTGGGCTTGCTGCCCTAGGAGCTAAATAGCATGACTATAGTACATTTATAATGATTATATGCCCCGGTGGTGTTTGATCAGAAGTTAAGGGCGGATGAGAATTAATTTTGT
>NC_142943.1:32307715-32330215 GCF_046866305.1 Octopus bimaculoides | reverse complement strand
AGGCTTTGGTCGGCCCGAGGCTATAGTAGAAGACACTTGCGCAAGGTGCCACGCAGTGGGAATGAACCCGGAACCATGTGGTTCGTAAGCAAGCTACTTACCACACAGCCACTCCCGCGCCTATATGCTCTGAGTTTAAATTTTGTTGAGTTGATTTTTTTTCTTTTATCCTTTCGCAGTCGATAAAATAAGTACCAGTTGAGTACTGAGGTCGATGTACTCTCCTAAGTGTCAGGCCTTGTGCCTATAACAGAAATCATTATTATTATTATTGTCATAATTAGATCTGATGGTGAATTATTCTTTCTAATAGGTTGAGAATGTTCTGGCTGACTCAAGTCGGCTTTTCTATTGTGTGTAGACATGCTGGTGGTAATCACTGGGGCATGTGCGAAAGAGTTGCAATACCTCCTCTCACTCACTCACTGTCTCCAGAGTATTCCTTCGATATCTGTACACATTCTGCAGTGAGTTAGACGAATCTAGATTTATGAGGTTCACGTCAACGAGAGAGTTTCAGAGCTTTTTTTTTTTTCTTTTTTTTTCTTTTTCATATCTTTGATCTGCTATCAACGAACTATTGAGAGACGCATCACAGTTTGTTTTTTTTAAACAACGGCGGTGGCGGAAACGACGGTGATGATGATGATGATGATGATGATGAGGATGATGATGATGATGATGATGATGATGATGATGATGATGATGATGATGATGATGATGATGATGGTGATGGTGATGATGATGACGATGGTGATGATAATGACGATGATGATGACGACGATGATGATGATGATGATAATGATGATGATGATGATGATGATGATGATGATGATGATGATGATGTATGAATGAATAAAGAAAGAAAGAAGATTAAACATATTAACTGGACATATGGCCAGCTTCTTTTATCTTTTTTTTTTCTTCGCCTCGCATTAATACAGATATCGAAGGAAAAGAGTCTACCATAAATAACACTAACAATGCATGTATATATGTATGTATGTATGTATGTATAACAGACACATACGCGTGGAGGCACATGGTTTACTGTTTACGGTGTGACACTCATGATAGTAAGATTGCGGTTTCAATTCCTCGACTGGGCAAAGAGTTGTCCTTCAGCAAAACACTACATTTCACGTTGCCCCAGTTGACTCAGTTGACAAAACTAACCAATTAAGTGACGGCCTGACCTTCTACCCAAGGGGGAATATAAACGTCAGAGGATCCGATAAACCGTCTTATAAGGGCTTATGACGTATGAAGGACCTTTGGTCCTTAATCTTGGTACACATACGCATAGAAGCATAATCATATATTCTTTTATTCTTTCGTTCTTTTACTTGTTTCAGTCATTTGACTGCAGCCATGCTGAAGCAACGCCGTCAGTCGAGCAAATCGACCCAGAGATTATTCTTTGTAAGCCTAGTAGCTATTCTATCGGTTACTTATGCCGAACCGCTAAGTTACGGGGTCGTAAACACACCAGCATCGGTTGTCAAGCGATGTTGGGAGACAAACACAAACACACAAACATATATACACACACATACATATATATTTATATACAAACACACACACACACACACACATATATATATATATTGTGTATATGCCTAAATGTTCACTGAGTGGGACCTTATCAGGTAAATTCACTCACAAGGCTTTGGTCGGCCCGAGGCTGTAGTAGAAGACACTTGCCCAAGGTGCCACGCAGTGGGACTGAACCCGGAACCATGTGGTTGGTAAGTTAGCTACTTACCACACAGCCACTCCTGCGCCTATATATATGTATTATATATATATATATATATATATATATATATATATATATGTGTGTGTGTGTGTGTGTGTGTGTGTGTGTGTGTGTGTGTGTGTGTGTGTGTATGTATAATCGTACTCACATTTATATACTTGTGTAAAATCGTCAGCACGTCAATTCAGTCGCACATGCATGCACTCACATCCATATACATTCTTATATTCATAATGCATGATAATATACATACTCTTTTTTTACTCTTTTACTTGTTTCAGTCATTTGACTGCGGCCATGCTGGGGCACCGCCTTTAATCGAGCAAATCGACCCCAGGACTTATTCTTTGGAAGCCTCGTACTTATTCTATCGGTCTCTTTTTGCCGAACCGCTAAGTTACGGGGACGTAAACACACCAGCATCGGTTGTCAAGCGATGGTGGGGGGACAAACACAGACACACAAACACACACACATGCATATATATACATATATACGACGGGCTTCTTTCAGTTTCCGTCTACCAAATCCACTCACAAGGCTTTGGTCGGCCCGAGGCTATAGTAGTAGACACTTGCCCAAGGTGCCACGCAGTGGGACTGAACCCGGAACCATGTGGTTGGTAGGCAAGCTACTTACCACACAGCCGCACATATTTAAACAAAGAAACAACATACATATATAAACCTATCACAAGCCTAAACATACGCACAAACATGCATTACTGCATATGCAAAGACAAGCTCGTATACATCGCATATACATACACATAAACACATCCACATACACACTCCTGCATATGCACATACATGCATTGCTGTATTGCCACTGGTCAGTCAAGGTCATTAACGCTAAAAGCAAATTTATGTTGTGTAAGTTGTCCAAGCATAAACGGACCTCTCCTTCGCTTCCTCTTTCCCCCACTCACTCTCTTTCACCCTATCTCTCCTTCTACCTACTTACAAACTTCCGTACCTCCTGCGCTCTCTCTCTCTCTCTCTCTATCTCTCTCTCTCTATCTCTCTCTCTCACTCTTACTCTCTCTCTCTCTCCCTCTCTCTGTCGCTCTCTCTCTCTCTCTCTCTCTCTCTCTCCCTCTCTCTCTCGCTCTCTCTCTCTCTCTTCCTATTCATACCATTATTCACTCAAACACACACACATACACGCACTTTTTCTCCCTTTCCCTATCTCTCTGTCTATCGGTCTATCTCTAAACGATATCTATCTATCTTTCTCTCTTGCTACACACATATGCACACACGCACACACGCATACGTCTGTTGTTATTATTTGTATATATATATATATATATATATATATATATATATATATATATATATATATATATATATATATATATATATATATACATATATATATATGTATATATATATATATATATATATATATATGTGTGTGTGTGTATACGTGTATATATATATATATACTTACATATTACATACACACATACATGCATACATACATACATACATACATACATACATACATATACACACATCCACTTATATATCGCTCTCTCATGCTCTCATCTCTCTCTCTCTCTCCCTATCTATCTATCTCCTTCCATTACCTCCATACCACCCTGGGCCGAGCCCACCCCCACCTCACTACCGAACACCCCAATCTCTTAACTCACCGTAGTTTGTTTTAGCTTAGCTTGAAATATCCTCAAGAGTGTCGTTAGACGGAGCTCTTAGTGCTATTGTTGTTATTTATGTTGGCGGTGCTGCGCTAGTGGTGGTGGTAGTGGTGGTGGCGGCGGCGGTGGTGGTATTGGTGGCGGTAGTAGTGAGATATGGTGGTGGCGGTAGTAGTGGTGGTGGCGGCAATCCATGGTGTTATTGTTTTTGGTAGTGGTGCGGTAGTGACGGAGATGGTGGTGATCTAATGATGGTTGTAGTAGTGGTGATGGTGGTGGTGATGGTATGGTACGGCACGGCGGTGATGAGTTATGCAGGCAGTGGCGGTGATGGTGTAGGTGGTGGTTTCATGTTATATTCTAGTGTTATGGAGGAGGGGATTGGTATGAATTTGGTGTTATTGTATTCCATGGTATGTTGCTGGTACCAGTGGTTGCTTTTTGGTATCAGTGCTAATATGATATGGTGATATCTTATGGTATGCTGGTGCAGTATGATGGTATATGTACTGCTGGAATGGTATGTTGCGAGTGGTAGTAGCGTATGGTCATGGTAGAGGTGGTTTGAACGTGATATTTGCGGTGGTGGTGGTAGTTGTGGTAGGGGTAGTAGCAGTGATGCAGGTGGTGGTGATGGAGGTGGGAGGTAAAGGTGGTGGTGTAATAGTAGTAGTGTGGTAGTGGTAGTTGTGGTAGCGGTGATAGGGACAGTGAAGGTGGAGGTGGTGATGGTGGTGGTGGTAGTCGATATCGTCACCGTGCTGGTATGCTGGTGGTGATAATGGTAGTTGTTGTGGTAGTGTTGATAGTATGACGGTGGTGGTGGTAGTAGTCGTGTTGTTTGTTGTAATGGTGGTGATTGTGGTGGTGATGGTGATGGTGTAGTGGTATACGATGGTGATGATGATGAGGAGGATAATGGTGGTGGTGGTGGTGGCGGTGGTGGTGGTGGTGGTGGTGGTGGTGGTGGTGGTGGTGGTGGTGGTTATGGTGGTGGTCATCGTCGTCGTCGTCGTGTGGTGGTAGTGGATTATACAGTGCATAATTCAATCATTATGACTCGTCACAAGTGGCGAACAGTGAGTAGACAAGTAAAAACTTATGGAGGCGGCGGGAGCTGCAGTGTGTTCGTCGATGACAGCATAATGCATGTGTGTGTGTGTGTGTGTGTGTGTGTGTGTGTGTGTGTGTGTAATTATTTGTGCATGATTATCTATATTTGTGTATTCATGGTTACATGTATGTGTTTGTATGCAGGTGTGTGTTTTTTTTTGTTTTGTTTTTTTGTTAAGAAACGGGTCTACAACAATAGCAACAACAATAACAGCATACAGCAATAATAATAACAACAATAGCAACAACAACAGCCGTAACAACAACAGAAGCGTCAGCACCAGTAAACAATGTTATCATTGACAATAACATCGTTAATCACAAAACACACAGACTCAAACAACAACAACAACAACAACAACAGCAGCAGCAGCAACAGCAGTATTGACCCGTTGAGGTTCCCCATATTCTCCCTATTTCCTTTCCTCCTTCCCTTCATGCTCGGCCTCCTACCTTCTCTTATCAAGCGGCTAACGTAAATAAGTCAACGAACCAAGATGGCAGACGTCCGTGTAAAATTTACAGTTTTTCAACACAAACAGAAAATGTAACGGAAACGATGCCCAGAAGGCTGAAATATGACAGCTTAATGGCTGTTCGGAACGTCATGTATATATCCTTGAGGTAAACAGAACTTTGGAGAAATCCAAGAGTAAATAAATAAACAAATGAATGAATAAATAAATATATAAATAAATAAATAAATGTGTGTTTCTGCGTGGTTTCCAAAAACGTGCTTTTGGGTTCAGTTCTGCTGTACAGCATTTTGGGCAAGTGTCTTCTACTAAAGATCCGGGCCGACTTATGCTTTGTGAGTGAAATCGGTAGGCGAAAGCGTGCGCGCGCGCGCGCGCGTGTGTGTGTGTGTGTGCGATCCCCTTCTCATAGCTCGACAGCAACGTCTCTGTAACATATTGGTTCGGTGAGGGAGAACGATAACATAAGTATCGGGCTTGAAAAAAAAAAAAAAAGAAAGAGGTGGGGGTCGATTTGTTCGACTAAAGTTACATCAAGGCAGTACCCCAGCATGGCTGCAGTCCAGTACTTCACTTGCAAAAGCACCAGGAAGGGATCCTTTCAGATTAAAGGAAAGTTGATGGTTAGAATTAAAAGAAGTAGACCTTGTGGCAGATGCATAGGAGCAAGAAACATTAAGAAGTAGGTCTTCTAGAATTCCCAGGAGGATCCTTAGAGGTAGCGGAAAGTTGTTAGAATGGTAACTGACTGGAGCAAGTTCAGAGAGCTATTAGCACTGTTGGTAACAAAAGGCTTCTGTTTCAGAGAGAAAGGTAGGTTGCATAACAGGAAGCACCATATTTGTGAAACTTGGGCCCAAGCTGCAGAGGATATGCGAAAACTAGAAAGAAACGAAACTGGCAGGCTTCGCTAGATGTGATAAGCAAGTGGGTGTGTACGATAAAGTAGAAATCTTAGTTGAGAGAAAAATTAGGCATAAGAAGCATTAAATGAGTTGTGCAAGTAGATGGGGAGTGCGTGATACACTCTTTACTCTCTTTTACTTGTTTCAGTCATTTGACTGCGGCCATGCTGGGGCACCGCCTTCAGTCGAGCAAATCGACCCCAGGACTTATTCTTTGTTAGCCTAGTACTTATTCTATCGGTCTCTTTTCCCGAACCGCAAAGTGACGTGGACGTAAACACACCAGCATCGGTTGTCAAGCGATGTTGGGGAGACAAACACAGACACACAAACACACACACACACATATATATATATACATATATATATATATATATATATATATATATATATATATATATATATATGTTGTTGTACTTGGGGATGGTCATATATATATATATATATATATACGACGGTCTTCTTTCGGTTTCCGTCTACCAAATCCACTCACAAGGCTTTGGTCGGCCCGAGGCTATAGTAGAAGACACTTGCCCTAGGTGCCACGCAGTGGGACTGAACCCGGACCCATATGGTTGGTAAGCAAGCTACTTACCACACATCCACTCCTGCGCCATGTTATGTGTATGGAGGAGAACAGTTGCATAAAGAAGTGCCGATCGCTAAACGTAGACAGAACCCATAGAAGAGGGAGACCCAAGAAGACGTGAGATGAAATAGTGAAGACCGACCTCACGATGTTGAACCTCGTCGAATATATGACAAAGGACCGAGATGATTGTTGATATGCTGTGCCTGTGAAGACACGTCTTTCATTTATTTATGCGCCCATTCAAAGCCTAGCCAGGCTCATGGACCCGGTTTCCCGGTTTCTATGGCGTATGTGTCCCCCCTCCGCCCCAGCTGGACGGGGTCATTGCTGTATTTTTTGTTAACTCTGTACAATCTTTGCTTCGGAAAATAACAATGGCAGACCCTCAGTTTACTCAAGAAATGAAGAGACATGCTGTTATTATGGTTATAATGACTGAGCATAGTGATTTAGAAATATCTCAATTTTCAAAAGTTGCCAGATCTTTCGTCTACAAAGTTTGTAAGGAGTTAGAGACTGAAGATGGAAATGTATCACCAGTATCAAAGCATAAAAAGCATTCTAAATGCTCTGAAATCATCAGAAGTTCAACAGACCATTGATTACAATCCCAGAGAGTCCATGAGATCAATTGCAAAATCTCTCCATGTGCCAGAAGGAACAGTCAGAAATGTTGTCCACGAAGACATCAGATATAAGTCTTGTATGATGAGGAAAGACCAATTTGTCAGAAAAAGCAAAAGAAAATCACTACATCAGATCTAAAAGGCTCTGAAAAATCAAACTGAAAAATCCAGCAGAAGTTGATTTGATTTGGTTTTTCTCGAACGAGAAAAACTTCGACTAAGATCAAATAGTTAACAGAAGAAATGACAGGTGGTTATGCACAGACCCTTCTGAACTTCCAGGTGTTATGCATACAGAATTTCCTGCAACTGTCATGGTTTTAGGGGTTGTCAGCAATGAAGGACATGTGATGCCTCCTTACTTCTTTCCCCAAGGCCTTAGAGTTAACTCTGCCGCTTACATTGATGTCCTGGAAATAATTGGTAAGCCCTGGATAGACAGTGTATGCAATGGAAAGTCATACGTGTTTCACTTAGACTCTGCACTATCACACATGGCTCTAGTAATACAGGAATGGATGGCTGAAAATGTTCATGATCATATAACCCCTAACATTTGGCTTCCTAATTCCCCAGATCTCAGTCCATTGGACCATTAATATGTGGAGCGTCGTTGAGAGAGGGGTCAATGAACATGCCCATAATGTCAAAGACTCTTTGAAAGCTGCCATAGTCAGAGTAATGTCCGAAATGAACCAGGACCACTTGATTCGACCATATAAATGACTTAGATCTCATATAGAAGCAGTTGTTGAGGTTGAAGTTGGCTTTATTGAATAACATTGTAGAAAATAAGGTTTATTTTTATCCTCTTAGCATTTTTCATAAATAAAGTTATCTGTTATTGTATATTTGCTTTTTATAAACATTAAATCTGTCCTCAAATATCTTACGCACCCTGTATATATCAATATATATATATGTATATATATATATATGTATGTGTGTGTATATATATATATATTATATATGTGTGTGTGTGTGTGTGTGTGTGTGTGTGTGTGTGTGTGTGTGTATATGTTTACATATAAGGGACCAAGGTGTACGCACGCCGCTATATGTATATAAAAAAGAATACAAAATTGGGATGAGAACGTGGCAGGCGACAACAAAACATCCAGAATGTTGGATGATACAAAAAATGACATGAAAAAACAAGGACGGGTTATTTAAGAAAAAACGACACTGTACCATCAAATTTAATATATATTGTATGCGTAGTGTGTGTGTGTGTGTGTGTGTGTGTGTGTGTGTGTGTGTGTGTGTATACATATGTGTATCCTTACCTGCTTTAGCTTGGTGTTTTCTGCCTGTTGAAGTTACAAAATGATCACTTCCCTAATAATCGATTAGGTCAAATCAATAAAATAAGTAAACATCCAGACATAGAAAGAAAGAGGTTGATCTGCGTGCATTTATATAATAATTTAGTTAGTACAGTTAGTATTGCTCTCAAGTGGTAATAATTAAAATTGTCAGGGATGCTATGTTAAAAGGTACAGTTTGTGAAACAAACTTTCTTTGAATAAGACTCATCCTCTCTCTTTTTGCCTCTCTTTTCTTTTTGTCTATAACAACTGCTTGTTCATGGTTATCTTATTTCTTCTCATTCTCTCTCTGTTTCTCTCTCTCCATCATTCTCTCTCTCTCTCTTTCTGATCTTCTCTAAACTATCTCTCTCACTCCTCCCCTGTACCTTCCCTTGTTAGTGTCCATTAAAATTTCTCGCTCAGCCTCGCCTGTTTCATGTGTTATCAAACATGCTTCTCTGACGGCACGTAAAACAACAGTCGATGTGGCGTTTCTGGAAGTCGTAAGCGACACAGTTCTGGACTAAACAATCAGTTCGGCGGTCGCCGTATTCGCATTCATGTAAATGTGGATATTTGAAGAATGCACATGTCCAACAGCATTCTTTGTAGAACTTTTGATTGTAACAATACCACGGTTGTTGGGATACAATTTCGTGACACGTAACATGAGGCATTCGGAAGGTTGTGTAGAATAATTTATCTCCCAACCAGCAGTCTTCATCGTCTTGCATTGCGATATTTGTTGTGTTTGAATAAATACAACGGCCATTTTTGCACCACTCCCTCGGGCTACACATTGTGCCTTCTAAAGGAATAATTTTCAAACATTCACCTTCACCATTGTCACACCACATGTTCGTACAAAATGCTTCATTGAAAATATTCTTGTCTCGACAATTGTAGATATTAGATTTTGTTCCGAACCGCATTTGGCACTGCCAATTCGCACTGTATCTCTGTCCCGGCTTCATTTCTTTGAAAGCTTTCAATTCAGTATCAACCTCAGCATCGAAGTCTAAAAGACAAGTCATCTTATGCAAGTTGTTCTTTAAATAACCATATGAACAACGAGAGAACTTGAATCTGTTCAATCTATATTCATTTTCGCGAGGACCGAGACTAGGTGCCATGATAAATTCATCGGCTGGGTCACATGTGTTATTTTTTCCATCGTGTAAAACTCCCAAACTGTGTCCTAGCTCGTGTGCCGCCGCTAGTCCTGTGTAGAGACCAAACTTCTCTTGAATGATGCTTGTAGAATTCACAGTACACATTCCTAACAGCAGTGTGTAACCTAATAATTTTTCACTCGACTGGATCAAGCTGTGACGGGTTATTATCAGAATGTGGTCTTCGTAGTGTAAAGTATTGCTGAGCGGTTGTTCCTGCAACCAGTCGGTAAACCTATTCCACACAGAAACAGCTTCAACTCGACTTGACTGATCATGAAGAGATTCAATCCACCATGAAGTACTTGCGTTATCAGAAATGAAAAAACTTCTGCATTTAACGGTTATGCTAAAAACTTCGTCCGGAAGCGAATGGAAGACCACGTTGATGGTGGACAGCATGTAAGCGTAATATTCTTTGATCGAATAAACAACATCGAATGTTTTTTGTTCCATGTTATCACCACTCTGCATTGATAGGAAAAACGAATAAACACTAAAATCAATTACAATGCCAAGTTCAACGGTGAATGCCTTTTGCGGGTTTCTCTTCTTGCGAACTGAACCTCGTTTTTTAATGTTACGTCTAACAGCATTAAAATATGAAAAAAAATTAACGTCGCCCGGTTTGATTTCATGCAATACGTAAACTAAATGAAAATTCTGACCGTTCTTCTTACCGTCATTCTGTTTTTCAATCGGTGCTATACCATAACATTTCGATTTGTGTGTGAACATCCCTGAAATGTCAAAGTAAGTTCTTATCCGGTTACCAATTACAAACTTCTTACACTTCACAGACATCAACGACTTAGGTCCGACGTAAATCGAAGCAGCTTCTTGATATTGATGTTTAGAAACCGGAAGATAGAGTAATCGATTTTCACGTTTTCCAATACGATATATCGGTAAATCATCAAACGAGGAAATTTTGTCTAAATACAGTAATAAATTAACAGTGTCGTTTTGCAGCAAGAATTGAAAGCGAAGTTTTGAAGGTTTCCCTTTGGCATTATGCTTATAATAATTACATTCATTTTTCGAAAAGTTCGTCATCTTCTTTTCTTTAGCACCAATTGGCATTCTGTTTAAAATAATTTCTGTTGCTTCTGATTCCTTCAAATGTCTGTTCGGAGGTGTAGGAAAACCACACGACTGATCGACAGAGACAAATAATGTCACAAACAAAAATAAAAACGATAGCAGTAATGAAAATGATACAAACACCGAAGATGTTAAATTCAGTATAAACATAATTACTTATTAATCAGTTTATAAACTGTATACTAAAATATAATCGGTTGGGTGACATTTTCTTTTGGTTACCATTTTTTGTCGATCGGTCGTTGTTTCAAATCTAACCACCAGCGTCCGCTTCCACTGGCAACAGGTTCATTTCCTCTGCACGTGATATATTTCGTTTCTTCTGCATTCACCGATAATATCTCACGTTCTCAAATCATTTTTTGTTTGTTTGTTTGTTTGTTTTGCTTTCTCATTTGTAAAGAAAACAGAGATTTGTAAACAAAGCAAATTCTTAATTTAGATGGGACCTCGTTTGGTTCGTGTTATAACCAATCCGGCAGATACAGAGAAAATAGGAAAATGTACAATATATATATATATGTGTATATGTATGTATGTATGTATGTATGTATGTATGTATGCATGTATGTATGTACGTAGGTATGTATATATCTATGTATGTATGCATTTATGTATGCATTTATGTATGCATTTATGTATGTATGTACGTATGTTTTTGTATGTGTGTATGTGTGTACGTAAATATGTATACATCTATGTATGTATGCATTTATGTATGTATGTATGTACGTATGTTTATGTATGTATGCATATTTGCAATTATGTGTATTATATGTGTTTGTGCATGTATATATGCATGTATGTATGTATGTATGTATGTACGTGTGTGTACACACGTATATTTATGTATTTGTGTATTATATATTTATGTATATATATATATATATATATATATATATATATATATATATATATATATATATATATATATATATATATATATATACATGTATGTATGTATACATGTACGTATCAATATATATATATATATGTGTGTGTGTGTGTGTGTGTGTATAGGTAGACGTGTCTGTAAATGTGTGTACATATATTTATGTATTAGTACAATATGCACATAATGTTTATCACACACACACACACACACACACACACACACACACACACACATGTGTGTGTATATGTATACATATATATCGTGTGTAAAGGCGGCAACTCGGGAGATTCCTCAGCACGTAAGTAACCGCAAGAAAACATTTTATTCGGCCTTTACGTTCTGTGTCAAAATGACTCCATTGTCAGCTTTCCATTTTACCCCTCTCGGAACGTAAATGAAATATCCATTTAGGAAAGGTTTGACAATGAACATCATCGTTTTATTCAAACAAATATTATTATTTCATTTTACTTCTAGGTTTCTTGCCAATGGTAAAAAAAAATGTCGGTTTCTAACCTAGATCCAATTGTTTCTTGAAAAACTTTATCAAGGGCACCCAGTATATGTCTCTGACCACCGCTACAATGATCGTTAACGTTGTGCGTGTTGTTTATTATAATAGCTGTTGGGTAGTGGACAGTTGCTTTAGCCTGTAAAGTAGTTTGGCTGGCAGATAGCATAGTATCTGCTGGAATGTCGCTAAACGTGAAACCACGCGATGTTCTAACATCATCCACTCTTTTGTTTGTAAGATAATTAATTTCACTTTTTTTTTTTTTTTTGAGATCAAGTTACATTCATTGAAAGACATTGCTTGTCCCTGGCGGGAAATATGTCATTTAAGGAGGAGAGAATTTCTTCTCAGATAAAACTGAAAGTCCTGTATTTTTTTCCTTGTTTTAGTCATGAAACTGCGGCCATGCTGGAGCACCAACTTCATGTCTTCAAAATATTCATGTCTTCTGACTTTTATTACGCATGCTAACCACTGGTATAAGTTATTTAATTATTTTTATCCTTGTAGTTATAATATATATATATATATATATATATATATATATATATATATATATATATATATATATATATATATATATATATATATATATATATATATATATATATATAATCATAAATATACAGGGATTAGCATTGAGTTGCTTCTCCAACATACTGAAAATTTAGAAATAGCAGTCAAAGAACTACTGATTCTAAACTACAAATTTTTTCTCTAAACGGATGGCGATATTTATGGCACACATAGAACAAAAAACCGTATATTATATATATATATATTATATATATATATATATATATATATATATATATATATATATATATATATATATATATATGTATGTATATATATATTTATATATATATATAT
Source organism: Octopus bimaculoides (assembly GCF_046866305.1). NCBI lineage: Eukaryota > Metazoa > Mollusca > Cephalopoda > Octopoda > Octopodidae > Octopus > Octopus bimaculoides. The sequence goes on along the minus strand of NC_142943.1, from coordinate 32,317,216 downwards.
ATATATATATATATTTAGAGAGAGAGAGAGAGAGATAAACAGACATACAAGAGTATATTAAAGATATCAAAGTGAAATACATAATTCTTAAATTAAAATGTTGCTGACAGTGACCTCGAAGTTACTGTCAGCAGTATTCTTGTTTAAAGTTAATAAATTTGGATAGAGTTGCCAATTTGTTTAATGTGAAGTTGTTCTTATTATAACTGAACATATACATATAAGCATGCATATACATATACGCACACGCACACGCACATACAGACAGACAGACTCACACACACACACACACACACACACACACAGAGGCTCACACAGACACACAGACACTCGTGCACGCTCACGCACACACAGAGGCTCACACAGACACACAGACACTCGTGCACGCTCACGCACACACAGATGGTTTCTACCGCTATTCGATCTATATCCATTTCAATAAATATAATTTCCGAGGTCGACTTTACCTTTCATCTTTGCAGGGTCGATAAATTAAGTAACAGTTGCGTACTGGGGTCGATCTAATTCGACTGGCCCCTTCCCCAAAATTTCGGGCCTCGTGCCTAGAATAGAAAAGAATAAATATAACAGATAAACGCTTAATATACGTGAGAAACGAAACGAGAGTATTCTGTATCTATATGTCATGTAATACAGTAAACTGTGAGTATACAGATTTGCTATAAATTGCTTTATGTAAATATGCCAACGTTTGATGACATATTTACATGCAAATTGGAAGAATATATGGATATTAAGACTGATTGATGCTGGTGAAGCGAATAATATTAAAATTTTCAGGGGAGTTAACTTATATTTCACTTATATTTCAGACTCAATAATTTAACTCCCTTGGCAATATAGAAATTGCAACGCGAGAAAGATAAAGGGAGAGAATATGTACTTACGTAAGTACATTCGTATGTAAGTACGTCAGTACGTACGTAAGCACGTAGGTACTTACATACGTAAGTATGTATGTATTTTAGCGGGTTTTGTTCTTAGTCCTGCTGGGTTTCTAGCAACTCTCATCCCCATGCAAGCCTAGTGGGAAGTGTCCGTTTAGTCGCCGACGACCAGACCATGCAACGGTCGTAGTAGATTCATGTTATTAGTAGCACTTGTGAGAGACCTCAAAGGGACGGATGAACTTAGTGTAGGTTCAACGACTATCTAGCAGTAGCAGGGGCTGTCAGAAATCCCAGTTTGGTGACTAGCGTGCTGAAAGACCACTGGGAGTGAAGCACCCTTTAGCTTTTGTTAAAGCATGTCTCTCAGAGACATGCAACAAAATGGTATTGAACATTTTGAGGTATTTTTTGCTTCCTCTTCATATCATCGCGCTCCCACTTGTCCTGGATTGTCTCTGGGTCATGTCAATTGGGTGGAGAAGGTCTTTAAGAAGTTACACAAACCTTATTTTGGATCTAAAATGTTGGGTTCCACAATCAGCCGTGATGCGTCTTCCCCGATGCCCGGTCAAGTAAGAGGAAGCCGCAACATGCACGGAAGCCGAGTGAAACCGACTGCAAGGGACGCAACTTACTCCTACCCCCAAATTCATAACCATCCAACTATGCCTTCATGGATAGTTTTGTGACTATGCTGGTAAGCTATATCATACAGTTAATAAAAGGTGGTGGTGGTGGTGACGTGTAAGTTAAACAAAATACCTGTCATGTATTGAGGTCGATTTAATCTACTATAACTGCATTCCTAATCTCCACCTAATCGAACCAACAAAGGTGTATTTAGATTAGGTAGAAATAGCAACTAAATCTCCCTCAAAGCATACATAACTGTCATATGTATCACGATGAATAACATAATCCTGGGGTTCTTGCACATAGGGAAAAAGATGGGATGGTCACGGCTAGAATGCTTTTGATTATAGCTCTATTCTTGCAAAGCTGGCCTGGAGCTAAATAACGACAGCATCAACATTGAAGTTTATGTTTGAAATCATGTTTCAAAAGTCTATTCACTTCAATGTTTTACCCCACCCCTCCAGGCTCTATAAGAAAAGAAGTACCAGTAATGTAATGAGGTGATCCTATCAACTACAAAACTCACTTGACGATTTTTTTTTCTTTAGAAATATGCAGCAGAGAATTTACAAAAGCAATCTGCCATCTGTCGTGTGATGAATGAAATAGTTCTGCTAATATGGAAAGGTCTAAGGGAGATTACTCTGAAATGTTATAGTCACCCTTGGACCAGCATTTTTTTTTTTCCTTTCAATGAAAACGAAATGGATTACTCTTTACTCTTTACTCTTTTACTTGTTTCAGTCATTTGACTGCGGCCATGCTGGAGCACCGCCTTTAGTCGAGCAAATTGACCCCAGGACTTATTCTTTGTAAACCTAGTGCTTATTCTATCGGTCTCTTTTGCCGAACTGCTAAGTTACGGGGACCTAAACACACCGCAATCGGTTGTCAAGCGATGTTGCGGGGACAAACGCAGACACACAAACACACATATATAAATACATATACATATATATACGACGGGCTTCTTTCAGTTTCTGTCTACCAAATCCACTCACAAGGCTTTGGTCAGCCCTAGGCTATAGTAGAAGACACTTGCCGAAGGTGCCATGCAGTGGGAATGAACCCAGAACTATGTGGTCGGTAAACAAGCTACTTACCACACAGCCACTCCTGCGCCTATTAGGTATTAAAAATATATTTATGGATTTTAAACATTTTTGTTTTAGTCTTGGGATTGTGGCCATGCTGGGGCACCATCTTGAAGTTCCTATTCGAATAAATTTATTCCTATACTTATTCTTTTTGCAATGTAGTGCTTACTCTGTTACTCTGTAACACCGAACATCTAAATTACGTGGCCGTAAATAAACCACCACCAGTCGTCAAGCGGTATGAGGTGGGGGAGAACACACGCATACACTCACACACACATACACCTATATCTCTCTATCTATCTACCTGTCTGTCTGTATGTCTGTCTGTATGTCTGTATGTATGTATTTATACGACAGTTTTCCATGCGATGTCCGTCTACCATATTTTAATCACAAGATATTTGTTGGTCCGTTTGGAGCCATACAGAAATCATTTGCCGAAAAGTGTTGCGCAGTAGAACCGAACCTGAAACTACGCGACTGCAAAACAAGCTTTTTTACCACACAGCCACGGCTGCCCGATAAGTGGTTTTTGATTTCTTTTTGTTTCTTTTTTTTTCTAATGTGCCAATTTTGATATTGAATACAAAATTAGATTTCCCTTAGTGAGTTATTTTATTTGAGTGATTTAAAAAAATTAAATTAACTGGCTGTGTGGTAAGAAGTTTGCCTCCAAAACACATTACTCCAGGTTCAGTCCCTCTACGTGGTATCTTGAGCAAGTGTCTTCTACTATAGTCTCAGGTTGACCAAAGCCTCGTGTGTTGATTTGTATACACAGGGTTGGGCAGAGAGGACGGACGTGTTTGAAAAATTCACATCATTAATTTTAGCTGCAAACAATTAGGTGCTAACGATTCTGCCAGCTCACTGCTTTATATGTATTTATCATATTAAAACTACTTAGAAATGTGTTAGCTATGATCCTTTGATTAATGAAAGTCTTGGAATATTTTCTATCTAAATCGAACTGAGTTTGGTGGTATATGGATATTTGTCTTTTTTTTAACATCTGCCTCCCTTCAGTCTTACTCTCTCTCTCTCTCTGTCTTTCTCTCTATCTTTCTCTCTCTCCCTCTTCTTCTCCCCGTCTTTCTTCCTCTCTCTCACATATGCATACACGTTGTTGGCACTACGTCGCTTACGACGTCGAGGGTTCCAGTTGATCCGATCAGCGGAACAGCCTGCTCGTGAAATTAACGTGCAAGTGGCTGAGCACTCCACAGACACGTGTACCCTTAACGTAGTTCTCGGGAAGATTCAGCGTGACACAGTGTGACAAGTCTGGCCCTTTGAAATACAGACACAACAGAAACAGGAAGTAAGAGTGAGAGAAAGTTGTGGTGAAAGAGTACAGCAGGGTTCGCCACCATCCCCTGCCGGAGCCTCGTGGAGCTTTAGGTGTTTTCGCTCAATAAACACTCACAACGCCCGGTCTGGGAATCGAAACCGCGATCCTATGACCGCGAGTCCGCTGCCTCAACCACTGGGCCATTGCGCCCTTTTAAAGCCTAGCCAGGTCCATGGGCCCGGTTTCCTGGTTTCAATGGCGTGTGTGTTCCCCAGCTGGACGGGACGCTAGTCCATCCCAGCGTTACTCAAGCATTTCTCAAGTGTTTTGCTCAAGAACACAACGCTCAAGAACACAATCTTACGATCATGATGCTGAAACCCTAACCACTAAGCCACGCGCCTCCACTATGCATACACGTAAACACACACATACACATCTACAGACTTTACCCGGTCATTTCATTTAAAACATTTTGTGTTTCCTTAGCACGCATTCTGTCACTTTCACTTCCTTTGCTTGTCACTCATTCTTTCTTTCTATTCTTCTTTAATCTCCCCTCCACCCCCGTCTTTCTCTCTCGCCCCTTCCTCTCTCCAGCCTCTGTTCAATTATTTTTCATAATAAAATAAGTGATTACAAACTTTTTTTCTCTGTGATGTTTTGCAAATATTTGTGAAGAATTTCCCTCTCTATCTATTCGTCATATTACACACAACTGCTTGCAGTCTTCTCATTTCAAGTTTTATTTCGCTATTTTGCAACAAAGAAATGCAAAATGAATGATGAGTGCGAGAAAACGACATCTAAAAGGTATTTCATTGCATACACAGGTGAACATATATATATATACATATATACATATATATATACATATACAGATACATATATATATATATATATATATATATATATATATATATATATATATACACATGCATACATACATATATGACGTAGATGGATATATATACACATATATACATGTATATATTTACATACATATATATATATATATATATATATATATATATATATATATATATATATATATATATATATATATTTATTTATTTATTTATTTATTTATTTATGTGTTTCAGCCAAGTGGCTGCGGTCATGCTGGTGCACCACCGTGATTTTCACGTTCCTTGCATGGCTCTTCTCCCCCACCTGACATGGTCCAATCAAGAGTTTTGATGGCACATCTGGTGTATAAGAGAATTTGACACAGCTGCCCTAAATTGCGTCTCATTACGAGCCATTGGTTCGTCTGGTATCGTGGAGAGGAAAGCGTCAAGTTTTGTCTTGAAGACCTCCGCATCCATGTCTTGCATTTCTCTCAAATGTTTTGGCAGGGCATTGAAGAGCTGAGGTCCTCTGAAACCGAGGCTGCTGCAGTATCTCGTTCTTATGTGAGATGCAGTGGACGGTACCTTTGGCACCATGCAGTGGTGACCCGTGCGGGCATTCCTGTAGTACTTGATACCAAAGTTTGGCACCAGTCCTTCCAGTATTTTCCATATGTATATTATTACATATCTCTCTCGCCTGCGCTCCAGGGAGTAGAGACCTAGTGCCTTCAGTCGCTGCCTGTAGTTCATCTGTTGGACTGTGGCGATCTTTTTTGTATAGTGCCGCTGAATTGTCTCGAGTTCTGCTGTCCGCTTAACACTGTGTGGTGACCACAACTGAGAGCAATAGTCTAGGCGGCTCAGAACAAATGTCTTCCATAGAATCAACATGAGTTTTTGATCCCTTGTACGGAAAGTCCTCAGTATCCACCCTGCCAGTTGTCTGCACTTTGCTGTCAACTTGACAATGTGCATGTGAAATGATGCATCACTACACATGTTGATGCCCAGATCTCTTACTGTTTGTGGTTCTGGGATTGCAGTACCTCCAGGCCCTGTGTATGCCAGTTGGGAGGTACTTGTGGTCTTGTAGCGCAGTACTTGAAATTTTTTTGCATTGAACTGCATATTATTTTGCTCTGCCCACTCATATATTGCATTTAGGTCATTATTGCCTGAGATATCTTTGTGTCATCAGCATAGCTAGTGACAGTATTATGTATATATATATATATATATATATATATATATATATATATATATATATATATATATATATATATATATATATATGTATATATATACATACATACATACATACATACATACATACATATATATATATAAACAATGTATGAGTATATGCATATATATGTACATGTATGTATATACGTTCATCCACATGTACATATAGATACATAACTGGGTACATGACGTGGCAAAAGAACAAGGACAAAAATGGTAAACAAGGTGCAACAAACAAGCAGGCCACATAGAAACATCCCCTTCATCAGCTGCCACCATTAAAACTCCGGCGTTTCGAAGAATTAAGGCAGTACGCATCGTTAAAATGGTTCTTCCCACGAACACAAATTAAATTGTTTTCGTGGAGGGTAGTGGCGGACGGAAAACAAGACAGGAAAACGAAACGGTGAAATAAACAAACAAAAAGGCTGTACAGCCAGACGTGAAGTGTGTATGTCTTGAACGCTGTGAAGCACGTACAGGAGGGGCAAAGAAGTACGTGCGAGCTTGGTGATTCCAAGAACGAAAAGAAATAGCAGCCGCACACACGTGACCAAGGCTGTATGAAGAGAAAGAGTAGCAGAGGGAAAAGGAGGGGAGGAAGTAGAATAAAAGTGAGCAACGAGAGGTAGAGAAAGAGAGATATATATACATATATACAAATTTGTGTGTGTGTTCGCAGAAATGCACATCGCAGCGTTGTTGTGCAAGCAAATATATATATATATATATAAACAAATAGTAAATGAGTATATGCATATATACGTACAGGTATGTGCATACCGACATCCACCTGTATGTATAGGTGCATATCTGGGTACAGGACATTGCAAACGAAACGTAGACGAGAAAACACACAAGCCACATAAAGAACATTCTCCTTCATCAGCTACCCCCGTTTTAACACCGCCGTTTCGAAGAGCTGGGTAGCATATATATATATATATATATATATATATATATATATATATATATATATATATGACTTATTCACTTAGCCTATTAGAAAACCACCCGGAGGGAGGTGTTTCTATTAGTATTTGAAATAAGATTTTAACCAGAGATTTCTAAAGCTACATATTATTTGAGGACTACAGTCAGTGCATCAAGAACAGAAATAAATCTGGCTGAACACATGAACGTGAGAAAGATAAAGAAATAAAACAAAAAATAAATGTAATTTCAAAAATAAGATATATATAAAGATATGAAGGAGAAATGTTATAGAAAAACATACTTAAGATTTGTGTTCAGATATACTTAATAACCGATAAGATTGTGTAGTCTTGCTATTCATGGTATTGTACACAAGTAAACACGCATGCAGACGCACACTCACGCATACACGTACACAGGCATACACACGTACACATATGTACACACAATCTTGTATATATGTGTATGTATGCGTTTGTGCGTGTGTGAGTGTATAGATAGATAGATAGATAGATAGATAGATAGATAGATAGATAGATAGATAGATGAATACATATATGCACATACACACGCAAATTATATTTATACAAATGTGTGTGTGTGTGTGTGTTTGTGTGTGTGTGTGTGTGTTTGTTTGTGTGTGTGTGTGTGTGTGTGTAAGTGTGTATGTGTGTGTGTGAGAGAGAGAGTGTGTATATTCTTTTATTCTCTTTCGAGATTATTGCATGAAACTTGGCAAGAAATTCCTCCAAAGAATATTCATCACCTGATCATTAACATTAATAGGGTACTTGCATTGAAAAATGCAAAGGGCATGTCTACTAAGTATTAAATATTTGCACTATAACAATTAATAAATAATTTGAATGTATAATTTCAGATTTAAATAAATGTCAACGATTATAAGTGCGTCTATTTATTTCTGTCATGTCTGTGTCTATACAAACGCTCACATCTCTTACTACTTGTATTAACACATTCTATATGTAATATGAGGTTAAAAGAACTAAAGTTTCAAGCTGGCAGAATCGTTAGCACGCCGCGAAAGATGGTTAGCAGCATGTCGTTCGTCTTTATGTTCTGAGTTCAAATTCCACCAAGATCAGCTTTGCTTTTCATCTCTTCGGGTTTGATAAGATAAGTACCAGTTGAGCTGTGAGATCGATACAATCGACTATTCACACACCCACCCCCTCTCCTGAAATTGATAACCTTCAGCAATAGGAAATCAGATTTCAAGAATTTTCTTAGTCATTCCACTGCGGCTACGCTGGAGCACCACCTTCAAGGGTTTAGTCGAATTTTTTTTTACAATCCTCAAGCCTGGTACTTATTCTAGTGGGGCAGGCAGCTTCGGGAAAAGGGCTAAGTCGATTACATCGACCTCAGTTCTCAACTGGTACTTATTTTATCGACCTCGAAATGATGAAAAGTAAAGTCGACCTCGGCAGCATTTGAACTCAGAACGTTAAGGCGGACGAAATGCCACTAATCATTTTGTCCGGAGTGCTAACGAGTTTGCTAGTTCGCACCCTTAAGGGGTTATTAAATATTGACTTCTCATCGTAAATTTTGACCAACTCTGTTTGTGTTTATGTATAGAAGACATCACGTAGCGACTCGAACCACGAATGTGCCGCTTGGCAGAAATGGTGCTGCGATTGTTCCAATTGGATTCTGAACGAGTATCGACGTTATCCATCCACCCGTACACACATACATATATACATGCGTGTGTGTGTATGTGTGTGTGTGTGTATGCGTTTGTCTGCGTGTGCAGACATCGCTTTATCTATCTATCTATCTATCTATCTATCTATCTATCTATATATATATATATATATATCTTTCTCTCTCTCTCTCTCTCTCTCTCTCTTTCTCTCTCTCTCTCTCTCTCTCTCTATATATATATATATATATATATATATATATATATATATATATATATATATATATATATACATAGAGAGAGAGAGAGAAAGAGAGAGTCATACATATATATATATATGTGTGTATATGCATATATACACAAACATATATGTATATATATATGTATACGTATATACATACATATGCATATATATATATATATGTGGGTATGTGTGTATGTATGTATGTTTGTATATATATATATATACATATACATATATATACACAGACATACATGCGTACGTATGTGCATTATATATATGTATATGTATATATATATATATATATATATATATATATATATATATATATATATATATATCTACAAACATGCAAGCACATACACACATATGTATAAATGCACATATTAATCTATATACGAATATCTGTGTGGGTAAGAATATGTGTGCATGTGTTAGTTCCAGTGTGTGTGCGTGTGTGTGTGTGTGTGTGTGTGTGTGTGTGTTTCTGTCTGTCTATGCGTATGCATGTGCGTGCGCTGTACAAAAATCTCATTAGACGAGGCCTACCACTCGCTCATACATTCACTCACTCTCTCATTCACAACCACATCCCGTCGATTCAACCCAGCTGTGAGC
>NC_142943.1:32297715-32302715 GCF_046866305.1 Octopus bimaculoides | reverse complement strand
TTTTAACATCAGACTCCACCTCACCCAGTTGATCCAGCCGGGGTTTATCAAGTCCCGATTAGCAACATGGTACCACGAAACCACTGTTTTGTCCTCTTTATTCTAAAAGCCACCAAGTGGCCTTCTCTGCTATTGTGTTGACTGCTATCCGCGTCGTTTAAACACAATGGCTTGGAGGATGGAGGAAACAAATGCCACAAGGTATCGCATCTAACACCCTAATACCAGCGACCATTCATCTTCTTGGTTTGATACTTACACATACATACGAGCACGCATGCTCACACACACACACACACACACACACACATGCACAAACACACACGCACTCGCATGCATACACATATACACACATATACACACATATACACATATAAACACGCACACATAATTTAATAGTTGCCGTCAAATTACATCACTACTTGCAAGTATTGAGTACGTTTTTCACCGATTGAGGCAGTAGCTTTTGTTAATTACACACACACACACACACACACACACACACATACAGACAAACACACCACACACACACACATACACACACACACAAGCATACACACCCGCACATCCACACACATTTCTTCTTTCTCTTTCCTTCACTTTCTTTCTCGGTCTTTATATTACGATTCGTTTGTAATGTAATGTTTAAATATTGCACTCATGTTTTCCTACTTAAACCTGCTCACACCATCCAATACCATCTTGCACCACTCTACACCTCCCTACATCACTCAAAAACCACCCGAGACCATCCAGTACCACCCATATTGTAATACCCCGAATACATCCTCCATTCACCACAATCAACACCCTCCGCCTTTTCCTCCTCCTCCTCCCCCTCCCCCTCAACAACAACAACAACAACAACAATAACAACAACAGCTGCAATAACAGCTGCAACAACAGCAACAACAAAACACCAACTGCAACAAGCGCCACACATACACACACAACCAAAGAGACAGACAACCGCGAACAAAAAAAAAAACAAAATTAAATTTTTAAAAATTAAAATTTTAGAAACTACATAAAAATGTTAAAAATGCTATTGGGATTAATTAAAATAAACTATCTAAATAAATATACAAGACAAACCTAATTAATTAGTCAACTAAATTATAATTAATGTTTAACAAAATATGATTGGTCCAGACGGTAATGTAACATAAACATTTTCATTAATCAATCATGATATCTCTTTCGGTATTGTAGTTGTTATTTTGAGTTTAATTTTTGCAGGCACTGCTTTGTAGTGGAATCGGTAGCTCAGTGTGTCTAGAATGCGAATGTATGAGGTTAAAATCGGGTTGAAGAATGTCTTTCTTTTTTAGGATGAATGATTTGGCAAAGTCGGTAGATTGGTAAACATGTCCTGAGTTCAAATTTCAAATCTCGCCGAGGTCGAATTTTGCCCTTCATCATCGGTGCAGGGTTTTTTTCTTTGTTTTTGGTTTTTTTGTAGTTAGAATAAAAGAAGCAGAGACAAATACGGTATGATGTCCCATCTGGACATTGTAACAGTCCCGCCATTTCGCCCACTTGGACCAATACTTAGACACACAAATGCCTGCGCGCGTGTATATATACTTACATATATATATATATATATATATAAACAAATAGTAAATGAGTATATGCATATATACGTACAGGTATGTGCATACCGACATCCACCTGTATGTATAGGTGCATATCTGGGTACAGAACATTGCAAGCAAAACGTAGACGAGAAAACACACAAGCCACATAGAGAACATTCTACTTCATCAGCTACCACATAAGTATATATATATATATATATATATATATATATATATATATATATATATATATATATATATATATATATATATATATATATATATATATGGTTGGAATTTACAAATAAACAAAAGACGAAGACAGGTGTATTAGTTTAAAGCTCGGGAAGGTGGGAAAGTCTTTTATGTTTGAGGCCTACGCTCTTCAACAGAAAGGAACACGAGAAAGTAAACAGAGTCCGCACGGAGTGCCGCTTTGAAGCTAGTTTATAAATAAAATGGAAGACAGTAAATTAATAGGAACTACTTTAATTCTTGTTTAGAAAGTTAGGTTTCATGATGCCTTTGTTGATGATTATTGCGCTAAGTTACCAAGAAGTTTCATAACCATGAGAGCTCGTGATTAAATTATTGCATCATCTTGAGTCAGTGGCTTTTACCTACAATAGCGTTGGGTTGACCGAGCCTTTGTGAGTGACAGAAACTGTATAGAAGCCTGTCGTATGTACAGTACCTGTAATTTAAATGTCCAACGTTCCCAGACATTATGTCATGCTGATTGTGACTGAAAATTACGTTAAGAGGATTAGGTGCTTGTGAAATATGCAACCACAGAGCACGCTAATTCAATGAACATGTCACCCAGTTCATCGAAAAATATATAGTGACCCACACGCCGAAATGGACGGGAGAGTCCATAGTCATCGTCACTGAATTCTGTGGAACTTCAGTTTCTTTGGTGGACTTGGTTCCGATAGGATTTTTTTAATTATAAATTTTAAGAAAATATATTTCTTTTGTTCATTAATGTGTGTGTGTGTGTGTGTTACAACTGGCAGTAGAAAGTAGTAGTAGTAGTAGTAGTAGTAGTAGTAGTAGTAGTAGTAGTAGTAGTGGAGGTGGGGCGGTGACAGTGATGGTGCTAGTAACAGTTCGACATGTGGAAGCTGCGTTCCATCGCGGGCCTCACTTTTGATTTTTATAAAATTTGCATTATATGTTGCGGTAATGAGAGAAAAGCGGAACGTGCGAGCAGTAAAGAGGAAAGACCAGTCTTTGTGACGCAGACTCTACTCCGTTTAAGACACGCAATGTGCAAATAGAGCCTCGGTGATTACGAAGACATAGCTGCCTTGCGGGTCGAGTTTCGTGTCGTTCAATGTTTAGCAATGCAGGGAGGATATATATATATATATATATATATATATATATATATATATATATATATATATATATATATATATATATATATACGTAAGTGAAGTAATTGAGCGAAATTTTGACAAGTGGTGGGTTATAGTTTACCATTATTTCTTTCCGGCTCAGGACGGTTTTGCTTATGTCTCTATGAATGCAGAATGTTTACAGAAATATAATTGTGCCTCTCTATGTTATGTACTTATATTAATGTTTGGGCCATGATTTTCTGATATGAGTATGCATGTGTGTGTGTGTGTGAGTGTATACACACACACATATATATATATATATATATATATATATATATATATATATACACACATATGCATGCATATATATATATATATATATATATATATATATATATATATATATATATATATATATATATGTATATATGCGGCTTTGTGTCCATGTATGTCTGTATATATGTGTATATATTTATATATATATATATATATATATATATATATATATATATATATATATATATATATATATATATATATATAGTGTATATATATGCTTCTTTGTGTGAGCGATGTCAACAATAAGAGCAGCAGAAGCAATCGAGGGAGACACGTCAAGTTAATGCAACAAGGTAAAACTCTAGGTAGAACGAACATTATCGATTATCGGTGTTAAACTGATAATCGATAATAATAATGATAATAATAATAATAATAATAATAATAATAATAATAATAATAATAATAATAATAATAATAATAATAATGATAATACAGAAAATTTCAATATAACTCACTACTTATGCTTCTAATCACAAGTCGGATGCGTGTGTATGTATGTATGCATGCATGTATGTACGTATGTAAGTATGTATATGTGTGTGTTTGTGTCTATTATATGCAGGTATGTATATTATACACACATATATGCCATATACGCAAATATGTAAATGTATAATATATAATATGAATATACATAAATAAACACATGGACATATAGAACCAAAGGCACAGAGTACATATACATATATGTGTGTATACATGCACGTGCACACACACACACTCACACACACACACACACACACACACGTACACACTCATACATCAAATTATAATAGATAGATGGATAGATACATACATACATACATACATACATACATACATAATAGACAGTTGCATATACACATACATACACACACACATTACACTCACGCATGCATCCACACAAGCATACACACACACACGTACACACACTGCATGCATGCACATACAAACATACAAAGCAATCAATTCATTGCAAAAAACAAAATTAAAAAAATGAAAACCTTGTGTCGCCATATTAGTGAGTATCGACAGGAGGAGATTGACTGACAAGTATGTGAAGCACTGGAGGCAAAGGCCATCTCGAATCACTTAACACATTAGTCATAAGAGAGTGAGAAGCTACGTCATGCACTGGTTGGTCGCTAACAGTATATTGTTAGCGAAATAAACAATTTCAGGGCTGCTGTCGTCTGTTTTTTATCGTCTGCTGTCTTCAATGTACAGACGAACGGGGTATCTGTTACTGGATATAGGTAGGAAGGCTACAGTTATATTAAGAAGAGTATAACTCGATTGAAAGATTAAAGTCATCCCTTGTATGCGACTGGTACTCGTTTTATCTACGGTAAAATGATCTAAGACAATTGAAAGCAGAGCATTAGAAAACGTAACAAATTTAGTCATGTTTTATCGTCTGCTGTCTTCAGTATGCAGACGAATGAGATCATATATATTAGTTGATATAAGTACGAATACTACAGTTGTAATAAGAAGGGTATATCTCAATTAAAGATTAAAATATCAAAAAGTATCCCTTGTATGTGACTGGTACTTGTTTTATCTGCAGTGAAACGACTGAAAACAATTGAAAACAGAACATTGAAAAACGTAACAAATTTAATCGTGTTTTATCGACTGCTGTCTTCAATTTGCTGACGTCGGGATTATACCTATTACTTGATATAAGTATGAAGCCTACTGTTATAGTAAAAGACTATAAGATTAAAAGTTATCCTATGTATGTGAC
>NC_142943.1:32275215-32277715 GCF_046866305.1 Octopus bimaculoides | reverse complement strand
TCGGATGTATTGCTCGGTAGCAATCTTTATATTGGTCTCGTGGGGTCATCGTGGTGAGGGTGAATTGTATCACCAACACTGATAGTAGCATTGGTAGTGGTGGTGGTGGTGGTGGTGGTGTATAGGTAGTAGTAACAGTGTTGGTTGTGGTTGTTTCTTTTTTTTCTTTACTCAAATAGAGAGTGTAGGGGAGTAGCTGCGGTAGGTGGGAGGAGGTCGGAAATAATGACCACCTCACCTCATCCTAATCCCCATCTCGCCCCGTTACCGCTAGATTTATTTCCCAGTTGGCAACTTGTGGGTCCATGACAAACTCACACACACAGAAATCCCTTCACCCAATCATTCATTCATTCCGACAGAAATACAGACAAACAAACAAATAGACGGACACGCAGATAGCTAACAGATGTTGTTGTAGTAGTAGTAGTAGTAGTAGTGGTGGTGGTGGTGGTGGTGGTGGTGGTGGTGGTGGTGGTGGTGGTGGTGGTGGTAGTAATTTCCTATTTAGGCCCAGGGGCAGAAAGACTGAGGGAAAGGGTGGTAGTCGATACCATCAATCCTCTTGGTTGGTACTTATTTTATCGACCCCGAAAGGATGAAAGGCAAGAATTATCTCGGCGCGATTTGATCACAGAACGCAAAGTGTCCGAACAACAACAATATTAACAATAATGGTTTCCAATTTTAGCACAAGGCTAGTAATTTCGGGGTGCGGGGAATAAGTCGATTACAGTGTTCAACTAATACTTATTTTTTATCGACCCCGAAACAATGAAAAGTAAAGACGATACGGGTGGCATTTGAACTCAGAACGTAAAGATGGAAGAAAAACCGCTAAGTATTTTGGCAGACGGGCTAACGATTCTGCCAGCAAGTTGCCTTAACAACAACAACAACAACATTATTAATGATAATCCTTTCTGCTATAGGCAGAAAGGATGAAAAGATGAAAGGCAAAGACGACCTCGGCAGAATTTGAACTCAGAACGTAAAGCCGGGAAAAAAAAAGTCGCTAAACAATTTGCCCGGCATGCTAACGATTCTGCCAGCACGTACACACAGCCAGCAAGTTTTGTGGAGGCGGCTAATCGATTACATCGATCCGAATACTCAACCGGTACATAATTTATCAATTCCGAAAGGATGACAGGCAAAGTCGACCTCAGCAGAATTTGAACTCAGAACGTAAAGAATAAACGTTAATGAGAGTTTAGTCCGACGCACTAACGATTCCATCAGCTCGGTTTGTTTATTAGACACCACCACTTCGTACATTCAATACAATAAACGATAAAATATGTATTTACAATACATGCGAGCTTTTTATATGAAATTATAATAAAAACAAGGACGGACTGAGTGAGGATGATGATATATAATTTTTGGCCTGTTATCTTTTACTTGTTTCAGTCATTGGACTACGGGTTTGATGCAGCACCAGCATGAAGAGTTTTAGGCAAACAAATTGACCCCGGTATTTCTTTTTAAGTTCCGTACTTCCTTTAACAGAAACCAAATTAAGACTGTCAAACATTGATAGGGGGGAAGCTACGAACACAAAGACAAAGTCAAACAAACACGCGCATGCACGCACACGACGAGTTTCTTTCAATTTTCTTTCTACCACACGCACATATACTGGCAGGGAATGACAAGTCATGCTGCCCAACATAACTGAAGTAGATCTTCATTTTTGTTTATGTCGAGTCTTTATAAGTCACCACAAACACATACAAAACAGTCATCCTGAAAAGTATTTCTCATGTGTATGGTGTTGTCAGCGCGCGCATATCTGCGTGCGTGAACGCCGTGATTGGTTGCTCTTGTTCACAAATAATTTACTAGCATTATTAATGCGAGTGTCCTTATGACTAAATTAGAACGCATTACTAATTGCAATGATATTCTGAGGGAAAATGTCCTTAATATTCGTTTGTTTATCGTGTATAAACGATATATGTCCTTAAGTACAAGATATATATATGTATATATATAAGAAATGTTAGTGGAGACGATACTCCATGTATAGAACAACTGCTTTTTGTGCTCGTTTCTGAGATAAGGTGTAATAAAAATTTTTTTAGAAGATATAAACTTCGGTTGCCAGGAATTTATATCCAAATAAATGAAATCATACTTCCATTGATTTGCGAGACGCGATTGGACGGGATACATTCTTCCATTCATGTACTTTTAGAACCAATAAACACATGTATATATTAAAATAATTAAAATAGTAAAATTTAAGTGAAGGAAGCCATGTACTGTCTATCTATCTATCTTTTTATCTATTTATCTATCTGTCTTCCTCTATCTTCCTATCTACCCCTCTGTCCTGGCCTCTACTTCACTGCTTCTGTCCCTTCCTCCTTGTTCCACTTCCTCCCTCCACCATCCTCTCTGCTCTCGTGTGACCTGTGGTCAACTTTCTTTTCACTCCAGCCGCTGTGAAGGCAAGACAAACTACTAGCGTTCTACCTCAGATTTGCGTTTGGCC
>NC_142943.1:32255215-32260215 GCF_046866305.1 Octopus bimaculoides | reverse complement strand
CCGTTCTTTTTTCATTCTCATTTCTCATTCTTTTTTCCTCTTTTTCTTCTAACTATCATTTATTCAACACATCACGATCTAAGCTCAAATCGCTCCAAGTGCGTATTAAAATCTTGTATTCATGTATACATGAACAAATTACATACAGATTGCGAAGGTTGAGTTAAAAGTTTTTTTCGAATTTACGTTATATCCTTAATTAGATACAATTTGTTGTCCAATCGTTGCTGAATTGTTTATTCTTTATCTTATAGTTTGAAAATGAATGGCTGGAAAAAAAAATGCAATTGGAACCATTTTACGCTGCCTGAGGCAAAACGAACTGAATGCAAAGGCAACGACAAAAGAAATTGATGATGTGAAAAGTCCAGGAACTGTCCACGAACGTGTAGCACAAAACTGGCTCAGACATTTCAAGGAAGGTAACACTAGCCACGAAAGCAGGGAAGCCTGTTCTGATATATAGGTCGACCCGCACTACTACAGCACGACAATGAACTAGAACACACAGCCAATGTGACCAAGTACAAACTTGGGGTCGATTTGCTCGACTAAAGGCGGTGCTCCAGCATGGCTACAGTCAAATGAATGAAACAAGTAAAAGAGTAAAGAGTGTGTTTTTCTCCTTGTTTTTCTCCTTATTCTTTCTGTTGAAGAGCGTAGCTCGAAATGTTTAAGACTTTCCCTATTCCCGAGCGTTAAACTAACACATCCTTTTGTTGTTTACACCACTTGTCCTTGTCTGTTGCTTTTTCGTAAATTCTCCAATATATATATAAGAGTAAACAACAAGTACATGGTATTTTATGCTTTATACCGGTTGCGTTTATCGTTCTTATTTTTCTGTTATGATGGCTAACTACGTCGAACTTAGGAGTGAACTGTCGGGAACATTTCTGCCGTAATTGAAACATTTTGGTAACGTGTCGCGCACGATATATCCAACCAAATACCGTGGCATTGGTCGGCCCCGGGCTATAGTAAACGACACTCACCTAAGGTGGTGCCGCACGGTCGGTCTGATCCCAAAACCATACGTTTACAAAATGAACTTCATAACCACATAGACATGTGTGTACATATGTGTATATGTATGTTAATGTGTGAGTGTGTACGAATATATATGCGTGTATGTAAGCAAATATATATATTACGTAGGCATATAATATTACACCCTATACCTATTTCATTTCATTATTAGCCCCCATTTAATATAAATTAGACATTTTGTGGTGTAATTAGATTTCTTCTCTTTTAAAGGTTAGGGAATTGAATGTCGTACTATAACAAACGAATACTTTATTTCATATAACCATAGTGGCTATATATTTTCTTTCGATGTGTATACGAGTAACTAATCTATACATATCTGTGTGCTTGTAGATGTGTATATTTATATTACATATCTCTATATATATATATATATATATATATATAGATGTGTATATTTATATTATATATCTATATATCTATATATATATATATATATATATATATATATATATATATATATATATATATATATATATATATATATATATATATATATATATATATATACCTGCAGAGGCAGAGGGATAGAGAAAGTGATACGTATATATACATGTATGTATATGTAAGAAAGTTTGGGTGAGAATAAATTATATATTCAATTAAATAGAGTCGTGACTTAAAGACATATTTCATATCCACATATACAACCATACACACAATACATAAATAAGAGTACACATACAGGGACGTGTATATGTGTATTCATGCATGTGTGAGTATATGCATATATGTGTGTGTGTGTGTGTATGCGTGTGTGTGCGCGTGTGTGTGTGTGCGTGTGTGTGTGTGTGTGTGTGTGTGTGTGTAAATATATATATATTTATATATGCGAACTACTATTGATGTATGCAAATGTATGTGAATGTGTGTGTGTGTGCGTGCGTGTGTATGTATGTATACATACATATCTAAATTTATAGATATAGATATGTATACCACATGAATACATGAATATATATGAATATATGAATATATATATATATATATATATATATATATATATATATCTGTGTGCATGTGTTTGTGTGTATGCATATATACGCACACACACACATATATGTAACACATATATACATACACATACATACATGTATGTATATATATATATGTATTATGCATATATATATATGTAAATATATATATATATATATATATATATATATATATATATATATATATATATGATATATATGTGTATGTATATATGCATGTATGCATGTATGTATATATATATATATATATATATATATATATATATATATATATATATATTATCGTGTGAAACTGTGTGCTTGTCTGCTCTGTGTATAAACGCACATAAACGTTCTCAGGCAAATACATACATACCTACATAGATATATATTTATATACATATTCGTTACAAACTATTTGACGTGTGTATATATGCGCAAATTAAACGTACGTTTTTCAAATGTGCAATCAATCATAAGTGGAAGATATTCATAAGTTAGTCAATAACAATAAATATTTATTAAAAATATGCTATGACTCAGTTTTGTTAACGTAAACTGACTTAATACATTATACGTGTTTGCGTACGTATATATATATATATATATATATATATATATATATATATATATATATATATATATATATATATATACATACATATATATATATTTATGTCCTTGTATATATGTATATGATGTACGTGTGTGTGTGTATATATATATATATATGTATATATATATATATATATATATATATATATATATATATATATATATATATATATATGTATGTATATATATATATATACATAGATACATATATATATATATATATATATATATTTATATACATACATACATATATACATATATATATATATATACATATATATATATATACATATATATATATATACATATATATATACATATATATATATATACATATATATATATATATATACATTTATACATATGTATACATGTACATGTATACATATATATACATTTATACATATACACATATATAATATACATATATATATGTTTATATTTGGATGAGTGTGCATAAATATATATATATATATATATATATATATATATATATATATATATATATATATATATATATATATATATATATATATGTATGTATGTATGTATGTATGTATGTACGTATGTATGTATAGGGAGAGAGTGAGCTGGGAACAAGAAAGAGATAGATAGATAGATTGATTGTTAGATATACACTATGAACACACACACAAATTAACACCCGTACACAATATAGTTATTGTCCGATCTATAGGCAATTAGACATATATTGCAAAACGCCATCGCAATATTTAATGAAGTTGTCGTATGTTAAACTTGAACCAGTACTATTGACCTCAGCATGTGGTCTCAGATTTTTATCAGTTTTCAATTCTTTTCCCCCTTTGATTCCCCATACATCATCATTCTCATCCTCATCATTATCGTCGTAAGCGTCATCGCTGTTGCCGCAATCGTAGCTGTCGCCATCATCGTCGTTGTCATCGTCGTCGTCATCGTCGTCGTCATCATTACCATCGTTACCACCACCACCACCACCACCATCATCAGTATTGATGCCATCATTGTCATCATTGTCACCACCACGACCATCCTCCTCCTCACCACCACCATTATCATCATCATCATCATCATCATCATCATCATCAGCGTCATCATCATCATCGTCATCATCATCATCATCGTCATCATCATCATCATGAATTACTTTGTCTTTGAATCGTCTACAAAACGAATGCCATTCACTCGTTGTGAATATCCCTGTCCACGTTCTGATGGATGTCCCCTGGTTATGGATAATATGACAGAAAATATGATATAAAAGCATTTCATGCTGTACATATCGAAAAAATATTGAAATGAAAATTTCATGTTTAAAAGTCTTTAAAATGAAAAAAAAAAATCTGCTTAAATATGGCTTACACACTTCACGCCAATCATTTCTCTCACCTGGATATCCTCAACAACGACTTCCAGATATTTCGGTTCAAATCTTCTGCTTCAGGTTCCATTAATTTCTACCACCCTCCGAACGCCTACAGAACCAGCAATCCTTCTTCCTTGTCCCTTTCTAAAATGAGAACACTTCAACACTTTGTTCTCGGTGGAGACGCGTGGATTAGTGATGAGGGTGTTGGATTCATGATCGTAAGATTGTGGTTTCAATTCCTGGACTGGAGGACGTGTTGTGTTCTTGAGCAAAACACTTCACTTCACGTTGCTCCAGTCTACTCAGCTGGCAAAAAGGATTAATCCTGCCACGGACCGGCGTCCTGTCTCGAGATGAACATGTACGCCATGGAAACCGGGAAACCGGTCCTATGTGTCTATACTACTCGGAATTACCCTTATCCTGTTTATCCAATCGTTCTCGGTAACTTCAATACCCATAGTTTTCTTGGTTCTCTCAGTGGTTGACCAGTCTTTTTGGCCGTTGGTCGGCGGTATTACAGAGACAGTAACTTAACCACCTTTGCTGTGCCTGAGCAGTTTCCAGATGCCAATGCCTGGCCCCATCTGCACTCTCCACCTCTTCGCTCATAGACACATCACGAAGGAAATACAGGTCAATACGTTAGCAACATCCATGGAACTGCAGAGGATTCCATTTATTGCTTAAGTATATCTGTCTTAATATATTTTTCACTCTTTGAAAATTTCTATTTTATTTTCCACCCATTCACCTACCTTTTATCTTTTCATTTATCTTGTTTCAGTCATTAGACTGCGGCCATGCTGGAGCACCACCTTGAGGAATTTTAGTTAAATTAATCGACCCCAGTGTTCATTTTCTCTTTAAGCTTGATACGTATTCTATTTGCCGAACGGGTGAGTTACGGGGATAAAAAAACATACCAACACCGGTTGTCAAGCGGTAGTGAGGGCCAACACACACACACACACACACACACACACACA
>NC_142943.1:32247715-32250215 GCF_046866305.1 Octopus bimaculoides | reverse complement strand
GTTTCAATATCGTTAACTGGTCAATTACTGAAATATGTAATGTTGACAGAAAAATACGAAAACTGTTGACAATGCATAGAATGCACCACCCTAAGGCAGATATAGAACGTCTTTATCTGCCAAGAAAAGAGGGAGGCCGAGGACTTCTACAGCTGGCATTAACAATGAAGGTAGCCACAATTGGCCTAGACACCTATCTGAAAAACTCTGAGGACTGGATGCTAAAACTTGTCTCAAAACATGAAAGCAAGAAAGCATCTTACTCAGTAACAAAACAGGCAAAGGAATATCTAAGTGAATTCCAATTGCAACAAATTCAAGAATTAGACGAACTAGAAACACCTGCAGAAAAAGCTAAGCGCTTGAAAACCCGTGCTAAAATTGCTGCCTTAGATATTATGACTGAAAAATGGCATGGAAAACCTCTCAATGGCAAATACCCAAAGAGAGCGAATAATGCAGATATTGACAAAGCCCTTACCCATCAATGGCTAATGGCCTCTGGTTTGAAATCAGAAACAGAGGGGTTTATCATAGCAGCCCAAGATCAATGCCTACCTACAAAGAACTACCAGGCCAACATATTAAAGAACGGCAGCTCCCCATTATGTCGTATATGCCAACAACAAAATGAGACCATCGATCATGTTGTCTCCATGTGCAGTCTGCTTGCGCCTACAGAGTATCTCAACAGGCATGATAGAGCTGCACAATATATTCACTGGGTAATATGCAAAAACCTGGATTTGCCCCATGATAAAAACTGGTGGGAACACAAACCACCCCCAGTACTTGAAAATGATCACATCGCACTCCTCTGGAACTTCACCATTCAAACTGACAGAAAGATAGACGCAAATAGGCCAGACATCATACTGAAAGACTTCAGACAAAAATCATGCCTCCTCATTGATATGACTGTCCCAATCGATATAAACGTATCTGTCAAAACCTACCAAAAACTGAGCAAATATAAAGATCTTGAAACAGAAATTAGCAAAATGTGGAATCTGAAGACGAAAACAATACCTATTGTCATAGGTGCCCTGGGAATGACAGCAAAACGGGCTGATTACTACCTAGCTCAGATACCAGGAAACCCCAAAATGGCTGAAGTTCAAAAGATAGTGCTCATGGGAACTGCCCATATCCTACGTAGAATACTGTCTATGTGATCTCAAATTTTAAAACAAACACATAATTTTCTTATGGTTTCTTAAACATTCACTAGAACAAAACTGTACAAATCCAAATATATGGTACCCTAGGCATAACACCTACATGAACTTCTAACTTGTTGTCTCTTGAGGTCTCTGGGTGAGACTTGGATCCAACTTGTACAAATGCAAAACAAAAGTCAAACATAAAGTAATAATAATAATCCTTTCGACTAAAGGCACAAGGCCTCAAATTTGGGGTGATGGTGGCTAGTCGATTACATCGACCCCAGTGTTCCACTGATACTTATTCCATTGACCCCGAAATGATGAAAAGCAAAGTCGGCCTCGTCGGAATTTGAACTCAGAACGTAAAGCTGGACGAAATGCCACGATGCTAACGATTCTGCCAGCTCGTCGCCTTAATAACAACAACAACAACAACAACAACAACAACAATAATAATAATAATAATACTAATAACAATAATAACAATAATAATAAAGATTTGCCTCCTTGGCACGACCGGAATAATCAGGAAAATATTAGATAGCTGAAAAGAACGGATAACATGGTACCGTGGGTTGCAGGTAGCAAGCCCGCTACGCATGTAAGACTCCAGGAGCTCCAACAAAACCTGTGATAAAGAGTATTAATAATAAAAATATCATTTATTGGTCAGAGGGGTCCTAAGAGATCGAGGACAATATCAAAAGCTATAATAATAACCCTCATCTGTCATTTTTCCTACATTTCATAACCACTTTAAATCAACACTTTGTAATAAATAAATAAATGAATAAATAAATAAATGAATAAATAAATTAATAAATAAATTAATAAATAAATAGAAAAAAAATAATGTTATCAAGTATGAAATGTAAGGTGAAATTGAACTTGCTATCTCCATATTTGAACGGTAATCTATCATATTTCGTAAAATGTTCGTCAAAGTGAATTCCCTGCTTGTAGCTAACATTCTTGTCAATACCAATCTCACTATGGCTTACTCAGCAGTGTTGTGTCGTAGTTGTTGTCGTTGTTGTTGCTTCTGTTGTTGGTGCCTCTGCCGTTGCTGTCGCTGTTGTTGGTGCTGCTGTTGTTGTTGTTGTTGTTGTTGTTGTGAGATGGAGTAAGGGTTAGTGATCGTGGTGGTGATTGCGATGTTGGCGAGTGTTGCGGTGGTAGTGGTAACAGTTGTAGTGGTGGTGGTGGTGGTGGTGGTGGTGGTGGTGGTGGTGGTGGTGGTGGTGTTATGTATATATATGTGGGCAGGCAGGGGTATCTGTACGTGGAGAGGGGTTATGATGAGGGTGAAGAGGTAAATGATAAATGAATTTAAC
>NC_142943.1:32237715-32240215 GCF_046866305.1 Octopus bimaculoides | reverse complement strand
ACAAAAAAAGGTGGCGAGCTGGCAGAAACGTTAGCACGCCGGGCGAAACGCTTAGCGGTATTCCGTCTGTCTTTACGTCCTGAGTTCAAATTCCGCCGAGGACGACTTTGCCTTTCATCCTTTCGGGGTCGATAAAATTAAGTACCAGTTGCATACTGGGATCAATCTAATCGGCTGGCCTCCTCCCCCAAAATTTCGAGCCTTGTGCCTAGAGTAGAAAAGAATAAATGAAACAAAGAAACGATAGAAGATAGATAGATACATACATACATACATACATACACACACACATACATACATACATACATACATACATACATACATACATACACACACACATACATACATACATACATACATACATACACACACTTAATAACGTGAACCTAAATTTAAGACAACGAGATCTTATTACAAACCTCGTGTTGACAGACTCCGCTGTATCTTGTCATTACCCATTGCATTTGTTTCCTACTTATCTCCCCTTGCGTGTTACTTCGCTTTTTATATATTCATTCATTTTTTTTTTCTTCGTTTCTCTTTTATCCTTAACATTCTTTCCTACTTACTTTCCTGTTGTCTTTCATTTCTTATTATTGTCTTCATTTGTTATTTCTTCGTTCCCTCTCTTTATTCTTCATCCTTTTTCCATGGTCATCCCCACTTCATCATACACTTCCTATCTTTCATCATACACTTCCTATCTTTATCTCCATCCATCTGTTCGTCCACTTTCCCTTTATCTCTTATCCAAATTATCTCCGACTTCCCAGCTTCTCTGTCCATCTTTACTTAGGCCTTTTAACAGCTCTGTACTTCGTATTTTGTCCTTATAATATTTTCGTATGTATACTCTTGCTGGCTTTGCTATGACTAGAATGCATTTTTCATTTTTTTCCACCTTTCTTTTTTTTTTCTTTCTTTAATTTTTTAGAGGGTTTCTTTTTCACACTTACGATTCTTGCCTTTGATGTTTCATCGCTAATACACTTCCCAGTGATAAAACTCACCTCATCTTTCACGCACACAGACACTCACGCGCACGCGCACGGTCACTTTTGCGTTTTCTCTCTAATCTGAGCTATTCATGAGTGCGGAAGATATAAGTAAATCTTCGAGAGAGAATGCAAAGATCGGGACGACGAGATGAAAACGTGCTTAACATTGAAAAAACTGGCGGCAACAGAACATGAACAATGCAATAATTATGTACTCCCGAGAAGACTTTCGGACAAAATTTTCAGTGACCAGATTCATTGTCAATGAGTTGTGATTTCTTCCCCCAATCACATAAGTTCAGATCATTAATATTCATTAGATTTTTTTTCTTTCCTCGTGTCATTAAGTATGATAGTGCTAAATTGATATAGTGATGAAACTTGCCCAAGGAAACACATTTGACGTTTGCATGATATGAACAAACAGAAACACTTCCAACACCATTACCATAAACTACCACCACCAACAACAACACCATCAACAACAACACCACTACTACCACCACCGCCTCCACCACCACTACCACCGCCTCCACCACCACCACCGCCTCCTCTTCCACCACCACCACCACCACCACCACTATAACTCACACCACAAAGACCACCACAGACAACAGTAACAACACTATAGCCACCGCCACTATTACCATTTCCAAGCAGCACCACTACAACACACCAGCTCCACTACATCCCCACCATCGTCTCTACCCTCCCCCCGCCACCATAGCTATTTTCACCATTAGATCACCACCACTACCATCACCACCACTACCATCACCACCACTACCATCACCACCACTACCATCACCACCACTACCATCACCACACAGTCACTACAGTCAAGAGACACCACCAACACCAACACCACTGTACTGATAAGTAATCTTTAGAATGTTACCTGTTGTTCTGTTGATGGATGAAGTTTCTTAATGACGTCCGGTTGTTGTTGTTGTTGTTGTTGTTGTTGTTGGTGGTGGTGGTGGTGGTGGTGGTGGTAGTGGCGGCTTTAAGGGTGATAGGAGGGATGATGATGGTTCTGATGATGGTGATTGTAGTAGTGATGGTGGTTTTAGTGTTTTGATGGTAGTGTGGTGGTGGTGGTGGTGGTGGTGGTGGTGGTGGTGGTAGTACTACTTGCGGTATTGGTTGTGGTGCATGCTGGTGTTGGTGATTGTACAGCCCGGCAAGTTCTACACAATATTAATGAATGTACTATTTATCTTTTCAAATTCAACCGCGGTTGTCTTTGCCTTTTATCCTTCCGAGATCGATTAAATGACTACCGTTTGGGAACTGGGGTCGATGTAATCGACTCTAACCCTGCCTCAAAATTTCAGGCCTTGAGCCTATAACAAGGAATTATTTACTATTTCAAATTCTGCCACGGTGGACTTTGCCCTTCAACATTTCGGGATTGATGAAATGACTACCAGTTGAGCACTGGAGTCGATGTAATTAACTAGATCCCTCTCTCAAAATTTCAGGCTTTGTGCCTAAAATAG
>NC_142943.1:32217715-32232715 GCF_046866305.1 Octopus bimaculoides | reverse complement strand
ACAAAATGGTTGTAATTTAAAAATAATTATAAACGAAAACGGAACTTCAACACGGTAAAACAATTACTAAAACCGAATGGAGATTGAATTTCCACTAAGAACAACAACAACGACAATAACCATAGTAACCAAAACAAGCTAAAAATAACAACAACACTGACCATATATATTCATGGCCGCCAGAAAGATACGCTGGGACAATGAAAGACAAAATTTATAAATACAAGGAAACAAAATAAAGAAAATAAAATCTAAACCTAATTTAGAACATCTTTTCCCATGGACATATAAGAAAAATAAAAATGACAAAAAATAAAAATATAAATTAATAAAAAAAAGAAACAAAAGACAAATACACTGTACAGATGCATTTATGACCACACTCTCATACACACACACATACATACACATATATTTACATACATACATACATAAATACATTAAAAGACGGTTAACATGAATATTGTGTGAACAATCTCGTATGTCCAGCTGGTCAAAGTGTCCTCGTCTTCCTTCTCTCTCTTTCATTCTCTTTCTCCTCTTAACCCTTTCTGTTGCTACTTCGATATAAATATGAATATATATGTAAATATTAAATAGATAGATAGATAGATAGATAGATAGATAGATAGATAGATAGATAGATAGATATGTATATTCATGTATCTATGTGTATGTATGCGTAGAATACATATCTGTATGTGTATATGTGTGTGTGTGTGTGTTGTGTGTGCATGCAAATGTGTCTACCTACTTATCTATCTATCTATCTATCTATCTCATCATGGACGGACGGTAGACACATCGGCTCCCATGTAAGTTGCATTTTTCACCTCTTAAAAGACCTATTTTGTTTTAAAATTTTGTATAAGTTGTGTATAACACAAAATACTTCGTGAACATATATTTTTCAAATCGGAAATAGCTCTATTTAGAGCCTTATTTCCAAAAATTCAAACATATCTTCCTCGTTCCTAGCCATATTCTTTAAAACGAATATGGCTAAGGTTTTCAACGAGGCCGACTTCCCGCTCCTAATGCCAGAGGCGAAAACACTTAATGCCGTTCCGCATGAACGCAGACAAGTGATGAAGAAGAGCAATGATTCTGAGTCAACTGCTGCTGCCTCAACCACCACCACTACCACCATCACGTGTACAAACTCTGCTGCTACAGCAGTCTTGCCTGCCACCGTCACCAGTGACAACAACAACAACAACGACAAAGACAACAACAACAACAGCAACAACAACGACAACGACACAAATGTCCTTGCTAACACGACCACTGTCCTCACCACTGCTACTACCAGTGACAATAACAACAGCAACAACAACAGGACACCGACCTTCAACACCAACACCACCACTACTTCGACAAACTCTGCCGCCACTACCACCACCTTTGAACCTGGCAGTACCAACACCACTGTCAATACCACCATCAACAACTACAAGACGAACAAGATAAACAACACCACAAACGCCACAAACAACATATCTGCCAGCATCACAAAAACAAATTTTGCCGATGCAACAAAAGAAAAAAGAACAATATTAACATTCACCCAAAAACAAATCAATGACACAAAATCCCTTCTCACGAAAGAAGGTGACACTGTACAAATACACATACCAAAAGCAATTATTGAAAATACAAACAAGAAGCACATATCATACAGACTTATCAACAAGAAAACGAAGCGACCGGAGAGTTTCTCCACCCAAAAAATTGAGATTTGTCTCAAACCGATATGGCCCTTTCAAAGTCATGTTACTTGGGGACGAAAATTTGCCACGGTCCTAGTACGCTTTAAGAGCGAACAGTTAGCGAAGGAATTTTCAACACTCTCTCTCCACACAGATGACTTGGTGATGATACCGAGTTATCTTGGACAGAGAGTGACGAAGGTGACAGTAAAGAATGTCCCTTCACAAGTGGAAACCCAGTGGATAGTAGGTTCTATATGCCTCGAAATGGAGGAGGCAAATATATTAGAAATTGCTACTGCAGAGGAGAAAAACTGGGAAGGGGGAAAAAAAGTCGAAGTCCTCCTCCATATCACTGAAGAGGAGTGCCAAAAGATCCCCACACACATCCAACTGGCAAAGGACCACAAGTTATATGTAGTGGTGGAAGGAAGGCGGCCACGTTGTTATGTATGCGGCAGCGAGGCACACCTCAAGGACAGTTGCCCAACCGCCGCCAACCAAAAAAAGCAACAAGGGCAACCACCAAAACCCGGAAAAAAAACCCTACTACCAACACCACCATCAACAATCAAAACAAGAGAAACACAAGCAACACTGGCAACTGAGAAGACAACAGCATCTGCAAAAACAACAAGTGAGGAAGCAGGGGAAAAGAAAGAAAATTCCAAGACTGTTTCCCCCTCCCCCACATCACACACACCTCACACAAATAACAAGCCATCAGCACCAACAAAAACAGCAACACAACCACTCACACAAGCACACACAGACGCTCACAATTTGCCCCTACCCCCTTCCGATTCCTCAGAACCTTCGTCGGAAGATGAAAGTAATGAGGAATGGCAAATAGCCCAGAAAGGAAGGAGGAAGAGGAGCAAGAAAAGAAAAGCAAACACAAACAAAGCAGGGAGATACACAACTCCCGAAAACACTCCAGACACCAACACAAGCACACACAACTACAACACAAGCAACAAAACCCCAAAAGCAAGTACACACACAATGCTCACTGCCATCAACACAAAAAACTCAGAGTTGATGGAATACATCAACACAAAAACAAACATAACAAACGAAGACATAAAAACCAGCAACCACCCATACACAACACCGCCAGAACACATCAAAATACTACACATAACACCAACCCTGCACCACACACTAAAATCTATTTTTCCAAAGGCAGTTGGCAAATGCCAAAAATACCTGGCGAAAAAACTATATAGTGATCTCCTCGAAGAAAACCCGAAGGAGGAGACACAAAAACTCTCAAACGGTAAGTGACTCTCTTTATAAAACTTTAACACTCAAATCAAAATGATGCTCAAGATTGGTTGTGTAAATGCGCGTGGCTTGGGGTCCCCTTGGAAACAAGGGTACCTCCTAAATGACATAAAGTCACATAAACTAGAAATCATAGCCATAAGCGAGACCAGACTCCATGATACGCGGGCCCTATCGTCCATGTTTGGCAGACAGTTTAACATTTATTTTTCTCCCTGTCTGCCGAGAATGGGCGGTAGTGGCACGGCGGTACTCTTTCGCAAGAGTCTGGATCTCGAAGTAAAGACAGTATTCATAGACCCGGAGGGTAGATTGGTTGTTCTGGATGTCGATGGCAGCGATGGGTGTGCTTTTCGACTCATATCAGTATACGCACCACCTTTAACAGGTAGGCCGGATTTCTTTCGACGTCTAGAAGTATTCCTAGGAACGTCTCGTCCTTTACTTTTAGTGGGGGATTGGAATGCTACCTTGGACACGCATCTAGACTATGTTGGCAGAGATAGGAATAGACGGGGATGCAAATGCCTCAAAGACCTGCTCAGACGCTTTCAACTGTCTGACAGGTACCGACTCGATTACCCGAATGCGCCAATGTGGACATGGACAAACCGCATCGGGTCGTCGAGATCGTATCTAGATAGAATACTGTGTAGGAGAGTAGATAGAGATAGCATAGGGTGTCCACAATTTCACATAGTCAGCTACACGGATCACAAACTTGTGACGTGTACGCTAGACTTAGATAAGACACATAGGCAGGGCTCCGGTTACTGGAAACTAAACGCGTCTTTCCCGTCGAGACCAGTTTTCAGAGACCGGATTAGCACGTTAGTAAAGAGGGCTTTGACAGGAGCCATCATCAATAACAAATGGTGGTTTGCCCTCAAGAGAGCAATAAAAGCAGAAGCGGTTAGGTATAGCAAATCACTAGCCATAGACAGAAACAGAGTAGAGGGTGAACTAGTTAAGAAGCTAGAAGAGGCAATTAGAAGTGGCATCGCATCCGACGTTTTGGCGGCGAGGTTGGCCCTTGACCAACACTTCAACGCCAAACACGAAGGGTGCGTTGTCAGGGCTAGGATGCGTGCTCTAAGAAACGAAGGTGTTGGAGCCGCACGAGAGGCCCGGGTGGCGGAGGCGCAACAGGGCAACAAAGCCACCATTCGGTCTCTGGTGGACGAACAGGGGCGCGAACTGCTCGAGCCAAGCAAAATGTGTGAGGCCTTTCAGCGGCACTTTGCTCGACTGTTTGGGACGAATGGCGAGCGAGAACGCAGGGTGGACTTCAGTGCCTACCTGCACAGCCTGCCACGACTCTCGGCAAGAGAGGCGGAGTGCTGCGAAGGTGCCATCACGGCGGCGGAAGTGAGGGACGCGATGGCGGGATGCTCGAGGGACAAATCCCCGGGTTTGGATGGTCTGCCCTACGAGCTTTACAACTGTAAGCCAGACTTGTTTGGAGACGTCTTGGTGGCGGTGTACTGCAACTGGCAGCAAAACGGGAGCATTCCCGGTTTTGTGAGTCGAGGAGCCGTAACGCTGCTGAAGAAAGATCCAAACAAGGGGGACGTCATAGATAACTTTAGGCCCATCACTCTGCTCAATGCAGACTTGAAAATTTTGGCCAAGGTGTTAGCCAAGCGGTTGGCGCTTGTCATCGAGAAACTGATCGGCAAGGCGCAAACGTGCGCGGTGCCGGGCAGGAGCATCCATGACAACCTCCATCTGATGCGCTACATCATAGAGAGGGTAGTTAAGGAACCTGGCATGGGTGGGGCCCTGATCAATTTAGATCAATCGAAAGCTTTCGATAGGGTAGACCATCAATACTTGGAGGCTGTCCTCATAGCAGCCGGCTTCCGTCCCATTTTCCGCGGCTGGATGGCTGCCTTGTACAGAGGCATCCGTTCGGTAGTTCGCGTCAATGGGCATCTATCAAGACCCTTCGACATTGCACGTTCGGTCCGTCAGGGATGCCCCCTCTCGTCGCTTCTGTACGTGTTGACTCTCGAGCCACTACTGCGGAAGCTGGCGACGCTGAGGGGCATCCCGCGAGAGTTGGGATGCGGGACGAGCGTGTCGGCATACGCGGACGACGTCACCGTCATAGTGTCTAGCCAAAAGCACATCGAGCTTGTCGGCGAGACACTGAGAGACTACGAAGCGGTAACGGGAGCGAAAATCAACCGGGATAAGTCAGTGGGCTTGCGGCTCGGCACCTGGAGAAGCAACCCCATGCCGTCAAGTAGCGCCTCCGTCGTGGGACGTTGGACTGACGGTCCGGTTGAGATGCTCGGGGTCTGGTTTGGTCCAGACCTCCAAACGGAGAAGAACTGGGACGAGATAACGAGAAGGGTGGCCACTCTAGCCCGGCAATGGGCCGAGAGGAAGCTTTCCCTGAAAGGTCGGGCGGAGGTGGCGAACACGTACATCGCGTCCGTCATCTACTACCGCCTGACCGTCGTTCCTTGTCCCGACCCTACCATCACCAAACTGGAGCGCATCCTCTTCCGCTTCTTGTGGAAAGGAAGCGTTCCGATGGTTAGGCGATCCGTTTGCTGCCAACACCCGTTAAAAGGAGGACTGGGCATGCCGTGGTTGATGATGCGCAGACACGCGCTGAGACTGCGACATCTCCGGCTCTACGTAGACAGCGGTGAACAGGTGTGGTCACCGTTTGTGCGGCGCGCTTTCCCGCAGCTCGTCTCCATGACCGAACTGCAGTCATGGATCAAGAAGAGGCCGAGGAAGGGCGAATGGCACCGCGAGTGTCGCGCTGCTCTTCGGCAACTCCAACAACCCGGGTCAACCTTGAGCGACTGCATCACAACTAACGCATTCTATAGTGGATTAGTGGAGGGAAGGTACGACGACGATCTCGGGGCGAACCTGGGCGTCGACGAGGAATACCTGACTCGCCTGTTTAAGACGACCTTCGGGCCGGGACCTATGGACAACTTCCAGAGATCCCTGGCCTGGCAGTGCTATCGAGAAGCACTACCCGTTCGGGATAAGCTCTACAGGCATGGCTCGAGAAACACGGGGCCGACCTGTCCGAGATGCCGGCAGAGCGACGAAACCGTTCTGCACGCACTCGTACAGTGTCCCACCATTTCCGAGCTGTGGGCTTACGTCGAACAACTGCTATCGCGTGTGGGACGAGTCGGTCTATCAGCCGAGTCTATCGTGAATATTGTCGCGCCTCCTTCCTTTAAACGGGAAGGAAGAGCTATTTTCATCGTACTTGTGGCTATGGCGAAAGAATGTGTATGGTGGACGCGTCTGAAAGGTCTAGAGACAAAGACTTTCCTCTCTGGGCAATCTCTCATCAACTTCTTCAAGTATCACCTGAAGAGGAAGTTGAGAGTAGAAAGGGAAGTCTTGTCTAGTGAATGCTTCAAAAAAAGATGGGTGAATGTAGCAAGGATGGCACGTGTGAACGACGGAGCCATCTTGAGCATAACCCTATGAACAAGAAAAAAAAATAAATAAAACAAAAAGGCAAAAGAGAGTCACTTACTGTTATAGTTTCTTCAATGAGAATATTGACCAAGGTTACCGTGGTCTTTTCCGTGGGCTTTTCCTTCCACGGCTAAACCTAAACTGTCCTCCCCTCTTTTTACACGAGAACATTACTGTGTGATACACGATCCCTATTGATCGGCCTTTCCTTTTCTTTTTTTTCGATCCCTTTTGATCGAACTGCCCCTTTTTCCCTTCCTACGATCCCTTTTGATCGACACCACCAATTTCTTTTTTTTTTTTTTTTTTTTTTTTCCTTCCTTCCCCCTCCCAAAAAGAAAAGCTCTACATTGTATTTGTCCCATCTTCGTTGAGCCCTGTGTGGCTAATAAAAGAAATGTATCTATCTATTTATCTATCTGTCTGTCTGTTTGTCCGGCTGGCTGGCTGGCTGGCTGGCTGGTTGACTGTCTATCTATCCATATCTACTTACATCCATCTGTCTGTTAGTCTCTCTGCAGAGTGTGTTGGCTAAGGTTGACATATTGCCCTTCGGAATCATAAATCACACAGACCCTAAGAATGTATTTATGCCGCCACCCTTAACACCGCTGCTCCCGTCTCTCCCCACCTTCAGTTCGCCCCACTACCCCCTCCATGACCCGATCACCGCCGCTAAATCACAAACCATTCTCTTCTCAGCTGACCTTATTGTCCATCATTAGTACCGCTAACGCCGCTACCCTCACGCCATGCACCACCGCAACTATAGCCGCCACCATCACCGCCACTACCGTCGTGCCACCATCTTGATCATCACCATCTCCATCACTTGAACCACTACGACCGCCAGAACCACCAACACCACCACCTCTGCCGCTGCCATCTTCGTCATTACCCTTGCCGACGTCACCATCACCTTGACCATCGGCACACCACCACTTCTGCTACCACCGCCGCCTTTATATCAACCACTTACGCTACCACCTTCACCACTACCACCACTGTAGCCATCACCAAACAACAACATGACCGCCACAGAGCCACCGGTCACCGACCACCACCACCACCATCACTATGGTCACCATCATCACCCCACTGCTATCATTCTCACCATCTGAGACACTTCAGCCACTACAATTGACCACAACAGCCCAGCGTCTATCGATACGACTGACCGCTTTTTCTAAGTTCCATATGGCGGCAGCTTCGACATCAAAGGCTGTTTCCATCGTCGTCGTCGTAGTAGTAGTTGTAGTGGTGGTGGTGGTGGTGGTGGTAGTGGTGGCAGCAACAGCAGCAGTAGCAGTAGTAGTAGTAGTAGCTGCTGTTGATCTTGTTTTTGTTTTTTGCTTTTTCTTGCTTTGATTTTATTTTTGGTGGTGGTAGTGGGGGGGGGGTTAAACTGTTGTCCTTGCTGTTGTTTAGCCCGAGGATGACCCACACTGACCGCGGAGATCATTCATCTAAAACACTCCATCGATGACCATCTAGTTTTCTCATCATTTACCTAACACATTTTATTTTAAAGACAGGACGCTGTGGTTTGAGGGAAATTTAGCTGTTATTTCTTGTAGGTCTTGTAGGTCTTTGAAATACGGTTTCCGTTTACCAAATCTATTCTACTCACAAGGCTTTAGTCAGCCCGAGGCTATAGTAGAAGACACTTTTCCAAAGTGCCACGCAGGGGGACTGAACCCAGAACTATGTGGTTGGGAAGCTAAGCTCTCACAGCCATGCCTGCGCCTATTGTTAGAAATTGTATAAGTAATTGAAATATCTTGCGAATTGTACAAGTATAACTAAATTATTGCAGACAGATTTTAAGAATAAAATTTTACGTGGACCCCTAAGGGTTGTGTGGGCCTCGGTTGAGCACCGCTGCTTTCGATAGCGCTTGCTGTTGTTATTGTTGCTTAGCTACAAGTCAATCTTGATTGGGCAAACCTACAATCAAAAGCCATTCCAGGTCATGACCATCCCGACTTGTTCTCCTATGGAGGAAAGTATGTACCTACACCACTATTTCACCATGTCCTTTTTCTAAGACTGCAGAGAAAATATGCAACTATTTCTAGCAGATCGAGTGACCACGTAGAGAGGCTCTCTCCTTGGCTACTTTCAGATGTTGATGATTAAATATGTCGGCAAACATGAAAGGCCACCGCGTCACCTCTCACACATACCCAACACCTCCAGCCACCTCTCGTAGCTTCCACACTTCGTTCCACTTCACTTCATCTAAAGCCGGGCTGTTTCCTCTTTATTTAAAATTTTTTTTTTTTCAGTTTCTATTCTTTCTTTTTTACTTGCTTTTTTTTTTAACTTTTTATATATTCTTTAATTCCTTATTTTTGTTTCTCTTCCTCTGTCCGTCCATCTATAACTCTTTTACTCTTTTACTTGTCTCAGTCATTTGACTGCGGCCATGCTGGAGTACCGCCTTTAGTCGAGCAAATCGACCCCAGGACTTATTCTTTGTAAGCCTAGTACTTATTCTATCGTTGACTTTTGCCGAACCGCTATATTGCGGGGACGTAAACACACCAGCATCGGTTGTCAAGCTGGGGGGGGGGGACACTGACACACAAACATATACACACACATACACATATACACATATATACATATATACGACGGGCTCCTTTCAGTTTCCGTCTACCAAATCCACTCACAAGGCTTTGGTCGGCTCGAGGCTACAGTAGAAGACACGCAGTGGGACTGAACCCAGAACCATGTGGTTGGTAAGCAAGCTGCTTTATTTCATAACATTATTTCATAAGGGGACGAACATGGACTGACAAACATAAAAGGGGTGAAGTACAATTTTAAATATACAATAATAATTTGATTATATTTACAATGTTCGACCACCAGGGTTTTCTATGTTTTTGTTTTTATGTTCTCGTTTCTCATTTTGTTGACGTTTTTTTTTTATATCTTGTCCCCATATATGCATGTATATATACATATATATGTAGGTATGTACATATATGTATGTATATATGCATATATATATATATATATATATATATATATATATATATATATATATATATATATATATATATATATATATATATATGTATATATGTTGTTGTTGTTGTTGGCACTCCGTCGCTTACGAGGTCGAGGGTTCCGATCAAGATAGCTTCACCATTCCAAAGCAAAACCGTTGTACTCTACTTTGGCAATTTTTGATATCTTGGCATCTGAAGCAGCAGGAGATACGATAGTTTAACCAAAAGAAACGGCTGTTGATAGTAAAAATAAATATTGAAAATAACGAATTTGGCCAAATTTGGACATACGACAGTTTAACATAATAGCAACGAGATATATATATATATATATATATATATATATATATATATCAAAAGGATGTTATAATACTATTCCACAGCCATTCAAACAATCCAATAGTACTATTCCACATATACAAAAACAGTCATAGTCATGCCAACAATCCAACATACCTCCATCATCAGCTGCCCCACAGATATCATTATGGTTTCGACACCTGGGCAGTACCATTCAATCTGGCTGTGTCAACAGCACTAAAATAAGTGTTGTTTAGGAACAAACAAATCAAATAAACCGTAACTTTCAAACACAATTACAGTATGTACAACCGTATCGATAAATAGATTCAATAAGTAAATTACGACCACTCCTAAATACGTAACTAAACAGCGACAACCTTAAGTCATACAAAAATCATAATTCCTGCCATATTACATATATATATATACACACACACACACACACACACACATATATATATATAATTATATGTAATAGTGCGTATGGATGTGTGTATATGTATGTGTGAATGTATGTATGTATATATGCATGCGTGCATACATGTATGTATGTATGCATGGTATGCATGCATGTATGTATGTACGGTTGGGGGTGAGGATTATGCATACAACAATTACATTGTGAAAGAGGTATTTTAACCATTTAAGACACAAGAGACCAAAATTGCTAAATTCAGTTACTTTACTTATTTTGTGGTGTCAGAACTTTCGTCGCGTAACTGTGACCTGGACGCCGAAATAGTCACCCTGATATGTAAATTGATCAGACTAGTTTAGCTCTGTTAAGGTTTGTATGTGATATAAATAGCGATAAACTATTAATTTGTTCGAGGACAGATGAAACATTCTTTCAGTAATAGAGAAAGAAACCAGACAGATTGATCCTCAGACCTGACACTTTGAAAGTACGATGTGTGTGTATGTATGTGTTTGTGAGTGTGGCGGGAGGGAGGTGAATATGGTCATTCCATGGACGTTTGCACCTCACCTTCGCTGAATCGACCGACCTCGGCCAGATTTGAACTCTGAAAGTCATTAATAATATATTTACTATAACTCGAAATAGTGAAATAAGATAATATATTGCAATAAAAAATACATATCTATATGTGTGTGGATATACATATACATACATGTATTCATACATATGTATATATATATATATATATATATATATATATATATATATATATATACATATGTACCTACACACACACACGCACATACTCATACATATGCGTAAATATATGTTTGTGTGTGTGTGTGTGTGTGTGTGATGTGTGTATGCTTTTCTAAGTGTGTACAAATGTTTTAAATCCGAGAATATGTACAGCCTTTGACGTGTATCCATATGTATATATGTGTAACATGTGATTGACACTAAGCGTAAACATGTGTACGTTTCAGTGTATCTGTCTGTGTCTATGTACGTATATGCGTGTATACGTGTGTGTGTGTGTGTGTGTGTGTGTGTGTGCTTCAATGTGACTTTGTGTGCGGTCTATTAGCAGAGTAATCATTTTAGCGTTGAAAGAATAAGAATTACAATTGACAGTCAGACATCTATAAATTACCCAGAAGTCATCATAAATTACCCAGGAGTCATCGCTACAAATTACCCAGGAGTCACCACTATAAATTACTCTGCAATCACCGAACCAATGAGGTGGGCTTCGAGGTGGTCAAACGAACTGTTAAATATACCGACTAAATATTCCTCAAAATCTTTATTATTGTTTACAATAAAAAGGATGAGTTGCAAAATGTTGTCCGAGATATACTCTTATCTTCTTTTATGCTTTATTCGTTTCAGGTATTGTGTTGCGGTCATGCTGGGGCAACGCCTTGATGAGTTTAGTCGAATTAATTGAACGCAGTAATTGCTTTAAGCCTGGTACTTATTCTTATCAGGGCCTTTTGTCGAAATGCTCTCTTGTTTTTTACGGGGACGTAAACAAACCAGCACCAGTTGTCAAGAGATTGTAGGAGACGAGCACAAACGCAAAGACCCAATCCCCAATATCTATCTATCTATCTAACTATCTATCTATCTACCTATAGGGACAGGTGTGGCTAACTTGCTGCAAGCTCTTGGGACCAGTTCTCTTGTTTAAAAGTCCCTCCTACACTTCATCCCTGAAGTCTAGGAAAATCTAGAAAAGTAAAGAGTCAGTAATGTATCTTTTCCTCAGTGACCAAGAAGTAAAACAGCAAAATGAGGATATGGTGGAATGTAAATTTATCAAAAATATTTAGAAAAAAGATTTTATTCTTAATTTCAATTTATATATTTAATTCCATTTTCATTTTTATTTTATATATATTTTAAATATTTGTATATATATATATAATTATAATTTAGTATCTATGTTACGAAATTATATTTATATATATATAATTTCGTTATCACTTTCATTTCAGTTTTGTTTTAGATATTTCAAATATATTGTATAATTATATTTCTATACTTACGCTACAGCGAATTATATATATATATTTTGTATGTTTAGGAATTTGTCATCCAGACATGGAAAATTTTAAGATATTTGAGTATTTTTAAATAATTTAGCTTTAAATGGTCTTTCAAACATTGGAATCATTGGATAAATATATTTCATTCTAATTTTAATATTTCCCTCTTTTCCTCCCCCTCCCCTCTCTTTTTCCCTTTCCCTCTTCCTCCACATCCTCTCCATCCCCCTCTCACTCTCTCTCTTTATACACATACGTATGTATGTATGTATGTATGTATGTATGTATGTATGTAAGTATGTATGTCGAGCGGAATCGTATTTTGTGAATCATGTTGGGATGGAATTTTTTAGATAACAAAGACCGGCTGATAAATTTAAGGGTAGGATATATAAAATAGCCGCAGCATGTTTTGAACTCGTTTACTTTGGAACAACTTTATAAAATTTTCTATGGTTATAAAATTTCCATTAAATATATTTGCGTGCGTGAGTTTGTGAGTGTGTGCGTGCGCGCGCATGCACACACACATACACACACACACACACACACACACACACAAGCATGTTCACACACACACACATACATGCAATTTCATGTATTTATGAACAAGTGTTTGTGTCAGAATATATGTGTATGTAAGCGCGCGCGAGAGAATATATATATATATACATATATATATATATATATACTCAGACATCACACAAACACACATGTGTCCGTATGTATGTATCTATGCAAGTTGTAATAACTTAATATCTTTATAACTGGCAATAAAAATTAAAAACTTTTACGTCTGTGGTGAGGAAACGTTTAAAATGATACGAAACGATGGCTGTTGTTAAAATGTGGCAATTCCGTTTGATTTATTTGATTAAAACAGACGATATCAGTGGGACAATAAATCAAAGCTGCACACCACACTTTCACACCTCACTGATTCATTACCTCTGTTTATCGACTTTTAACAAGTACTATCTCGACCTATTCTCCTCTCCTTAAGCTTGCTTTACAGACACAGTTGATACTGGAGTTTAATGTTTCTGTCAATCTTTGCTTTCTATATTTTATCCAACTCTTTCTTTCTCTTTAAATCTCTCTCTTTCTCTTTCTCTTCCTCTCCCCTCCTCTTCTCTCGCTTTCTCTTTTTCGAGCCCATTCTCCTCTCTCATACATAGACATATACACAAACATATATAGACACAAATACGCATGTACATATGTATGCGAGGACACCACTTTTGGTAAATACGATACACCTCGTATTGAGTTCTCTTTTCTCTTGTTTGTAAAACACTTTTCTTGTTTTGGCACAAGACCAGTAATTTTAAGATTACATCGACTTCAGTGCTCAACTGGATACTTATTTTATCAACTCCGAAAGGCAAAGTCGACCTCAGCGTAATTTGAATTCAGAGCGTAAACACGGACGAAATGCTGCTAACATTTTGCCCAGCTTGCCACCTTAAATTATTCTCTTTACTATGGGTGCCAGGCCTGAAACTTGTATGGGGAGGGGCAGTCAATGACATCGATTTTAGTGCTCAACAGATACTTTGTCTTAAGCAAGACATTTTATCCGACTTGTTAACGATTCTGCGAGGTTGCCGTCTTTTTGTTGGTAGAAAAATCAAGCGGGATCTTTTTTAAAACGGGGGCCACATTTTTCATTAACGAAACACTTTGAAACTTGGAACACTGGTAGAATGTGTCATATAAAACATCTTTTTCTCTTAGTCTTCTTTAAAAAAAAAAGAAATCCCTAAGTTATTCCATGTTAAAGGTGTCGTATTTCTGTAATTTCAACCAATCACTGACGTCCATTCAGCCGATATACATTAAGTGCCGACTACATAAACAAACGATTCTGAAACAATTCTATCGGTGATAGGGTTAGGGTTAGGGTTAGGGTTAGGGTAAAACAGCAAATTTAAAAAGAAAAAAAGCAAATAAAACGAAGAAAAAAAAAGAAAATGAAAAAAGCAAATAAAACGAAGCTATGGCTTAATCAGCCAAAGGAGTAAATATAAACAACTGAATACTTGTCAGTGATTGGTTGAAATTATCGAAATAAGACAATTTTTTACATGAAATAAATTAGAATACAAAAATATTTTTCTGTTCTATAACACAAAATAGATAAGTATACGAAGTTTGAAAGTCTTTCGGTACCAAAAACACTACGTAAAACATTAATGAAAAATGTGGCCCCCGTTTTAAAAAAGATCCATCAAGCGCGCTTAAGGCGATGAATTTCCGTCGGTTTTGACGGTGAGAATTACCTACTTATGAATTAACGTCTGAGTGTGTAAATATTCCACTGATTGCATGGCTCAGTGGTTAGAGAGCTGAGCTTACGATCGTGAGGATGTGAGTTCGATTCCCGCACCGGGCTGTATGTTGTGGTCTTGAGCAAGACACCTTATTTCATGTTTCTCCAGTTCCCTTACCTGTAGAAATGAGTTGCGGCGTCACTGTTGCCAAGCTGTATCGGCCTTTGCTTTTCCTTTGAATAACATCGGTGGTGTGGAGAGGGGAGGCTGGTATGCATGGGTGACTGCTGGTCTTCCATAAACAACCTTGCCCGGACTTGTGCATGGGAGAGGAATTGTTACATCTCAAATCAGAGAAGTAGCAGCTCAGCCTGGAGAGATTCTCTGATTCTCCGAGCTAAGCTCCCTGCAAAGAAACGTTATTCCAGAGATCCATCGGAGAAAACCTATTTCGGCTTTTTGCATTCGCGA
>NC_142943.1:32200215-32210215 GCF_046866305.1 Octopus bimaculoides | reverse complement strand
CTATGTGTGTATTTATGTGTGGTACGTAGCTTGCTTACTAACCACAGACAGGTTCAGTCCAACTGCGTGGCACCTTGGGCAAATGTCTTCTACTATAGCCTATATGTGTGTGTGTGCTTGTGTGTCTGTGTTTGTCCCCCTACCATCGTTTGACTGAAACAAAAGAATAAAAGAATATGTATATGTATATATATATAAGTGTGTGTGTGTGTGTGTGTGTGTGTGTGTGTGTGTGTGTGTGTGTGTGTGCGAGTGTGTGTGTGTGTGTGTGTGTGTGTGTGTGTGTGTGTTTGTGTATCTGTGTTCGTCCTCCTAGCATTGCTTGACAACCGGTGCTGGTGTGTTTAGGTCCCCGTACCTTAGCGGTTCGGCAAAAGAGACCGATAGAAAGTGTACTAGGCTTACAAAGAATAAGTCCCGGAGTCGATTTGCTCGACTAAAGGTAACAATAGTAACGTCAGAAACATCAGTATCAACAACAGTAACAACAAGGACGCCATCGTCATTATGATGTACAGCAACGATAGCGACATCGACTAGAAGAATAGTAACAACCGCAACAACAATTGCATGCACAACTACAAGAAAAGCAACAGTAGCAACAACGCAACAGCAAGAACACCATCGTCAAGCACAAGCAATAGCAACAACAATATCGGCAGCATCAACAATAGCAACATCAACAATAACAGCGTTATCATACAGTACAATAGCAACAATAGCGACATCGACAGCAATAGCGTTATCATACTCTACAACTATAAGAGTAGCAACAATAGCAACAACGACAGGAGCAAGAACACCATTGTCCTGATAAATAGCAACAGGAGCATCATCGTCAAGCAGCAATAGCAACAACAATATCGATAGCATTGACAATAGCAACATCAACATCAACGGCATCATATTCCACGACAGCGACAATCGCAACAACAGCACTGCGCAACAACATTATCAACATCATTACCTTACACTAGCAACAACAATAACAACTCCAACAAAACAGGAGAGCAAAATCAACATCGCTTGCTATTTCTTCCTTCTTTCCTTTTCATTTTTATTACACACATATACTCAAATACTCACACATACACACACATACACAAATACATACGCACATACACAAACACACACACACATATCGCTGTTTCCTTTTCCCTTTTTTTTTTTCATTCAGCTTTAGTTCTTTCTCTCCTCTACACTCTCACATCGTCTCTGTCTCTGTCTGTCTGTCTGTTTGTCACTTTCCTCCACCCACTCCTCTCGCTTTCTCTCAGTGTGTGAGTGTGTGTGTGTATGTGTGCTTTACGTGAGCATGATTGTGTGTATGTGTGTATGTAGATAGATATGTACGAATATATCTGTGTGTATGTATATATATATATTCTTTTATTCTTTTATTCTTTTACTTGTTTCAGGCATTTGACTGCGGCCATGCTGGAGCACCGCCTTTAGTCGAATCAAATCGACCCCAGGACTTATTCTTTGTAAGCCTAGTACTTATTCAATCGGTCACTTTTTGCCGAACCGCTAAGTTACGGGGACCTAAGCACACCAGCATCGGTTATCAAGCGATGTTGGGGGGACAAACACAGATACACAACATATACACACATACATATATATATATACATATATACGACGGGCTTCTTTCAGTTTCCGTCTACCAAATCCACTCACAAGGCTTTGGTCGGCCCGAGGCTATAGTAGAAGACACTTGCCCAAGGTGCCACGCAGTGGGACTGAACCCGGAACCATGTGGTTCGTAAGCAAGCTACTTACCACACAGCCACTCCTACGTCTAATATACATATATATATATGTGTGTGTGTGTGTGTGTGTGTGTGTGTGTTTGCGTGTTTGTGCGCGCGAGTGTGTGACTGTATGTATGTGTTTGTGTGTGTGTGTGAGAGAGAGAGAAAGAGAGAGAGAGAGAGGGGGGGAAGAGAAACAGACAGACAAACAGAAAGAAAGACAGATGACAAGGATGTCAAATTACGGTAATGTACTGAGCGATAGTGAAAGCTGTCTTATCAACAGGAGATATGACGGACAGGGAACGGAGGTAGAAATGACGGAACAGATGTTTGTGAGTTGAGGGACGTATTAGATATGTATATATATACTCACACACTCACGCACATACGTGCGAACACACATACATATGAATATGTATGTATATATATATATCAAGCCAAAATGAACTAAGAAAAATGCTTCAGAGGCATGAATTTGAATAACGAAGTCAACAAAGACATATACAGGCATATTAAATACCATATATCTTTAATTCTTGTTTTAATCATTCAACCAC
This sequence comes from Octopus bimaculoides, assembly GCF_046866305.1. Classification (NCBI taxonomy): domain Eukaryota; kingdom Metazoa; phylum Mollusca; class Cephalopoda; order Octopoda; family Octopodidae; genus Octopus; species Octopus bimaculoides. Next base: position 32,207,901 of record NC_142943.1, on the reverse strand, counting down.
AGTAGTGGTTGAATATATTCTTAAGTCCACCATTTCGTCAATCGCAGCAGTTCGCAAGCTTCACCACTAATTCAGTTCTTAAATAAATTGTAAACTGTTAACAGTTTTAAAGAAGAGACCTCCTCAGCTACATTTTGGCATAAATATTTTGAGATTTGGTTCAGTAGATAAAAAGTTACATCAAAATATCTGCAACTCCAAAGGGGGCAGTAAGGCACCTATTCACCTTCAATTAACATAAACTTTTTAATTTTAAAATAAAAGTATACTTTTCTCAGGCTTAAATGATAGAAAAATGTATGAGAAATTCAGAGTCGTTAGTCGCATTGAACAAAAATTAGTAGAAGAAAAGTTATGGGGTGAAATGCCAAGAAATTTCGTGTCAGTAAGTAAGAGAGTATGGAAGTAACTCTTAGCAATAAGAATAATAAAGAATATATTGCTAAAATGAATGTTTAAATCGAAAGGCTGCGAGCTGGCAGAAACGTTAACGCTCCGGGCGAAATCCTTAGCCGTAATTCCCCTGTGTTTACATCTTGAGTTCAAATTCCGCCATGGTCTGCTATGGCTTTTATCCATTTCTAATCTATTTAATTTGAAATACAGATTATTTAATTAACTTTTTTAAAACTAAACACTTTGAAAATTCCGATACTGGTACATTGTGTCACATACAACAGGGTTTACTCTTAACATTTTTGACAAAATTTTGTATTTTAGAAGTTATTTCGTCACAAGTTACAGAGTGACAAGAACAAATTCGTGTTTGATAAGTGCCAATACACGAAACTCTTAGCTTTTGACTCACTCTCTAAATTCTGCCGAGAATATATATGCATATCATACATATATGGGTAAAAAAATCTCATCATGCAATCAAACCAAGCCTCTAACTGGTCGCTCGACACGCTAAAAATAGCAACCAATGTATCCCCCTATCCAGTATTTAATAAGGTAAAATCCTAAATTATTAATTGACACATTTATATACACACATACATATATATATACACACACATATATTATATATGCATATATACATTCATAAATTCTTTTTGTCGAAGAGCGTATGCTCGAAACGTCAAAGACTTTTCCATTCTTCCTAAGCGTTAAACTAATACGCTTGCTTGTTGTTCCTTCACCTGTCTTCGTCCTTTGTTTTCTGTAAATTTGAACTAATATATATATATATATATATATATATATATATATATATATATATATATATATATATATATATACTATATATATATATATATATATATATATATATATATATATATATATATATATATATATATATATATATATATATATATATACTATATATATATATATATATATATATATATATATATATATATATATATATATATATATATATATATATATATATATAACAGGGCAAAGATGTAGAAAAGACTTGAATAATGTCTGTCATTTGTGTTTTAAACCCTGTCAGGCAGCAGCTGGTTTTAAAAGTCATCTGAGGACTCATCATCAGAGGAATTGTGCTGTGTGATGGGGCGTGGTGTGTGTGTTGATGAGACGCCAGTCGTCTGTCAAGATGAAGCAATCATATATATATATATATATATATATATATATATATATATATATATATATATATATATATATATATATGTATGTATGTATGTATGTATGTATACAGTGAGAGAGAGAGAGGCAATTATACGGATAAACAAATTAAATATAACAGCTTGCATTTGATATACAATATATTGCTTTCTTTATGCACACACACACACGCACACATGTAGACAGAAAGAAAGCAACGAGTGAAAATTTTCAGACGATGAGTATTTAAGTATAAATATATAGATATTTATATATTAATAGATCATTTAACACCTTACATATATGATAATACACCTCACTAATGTATTAAAGGTGTAAAAATCTGTAGAAACAATTGCAGTGGTTTTAGATAAAGAATGTCGTTAATTCCATTTTCTATCATTTAGCTATCTACCTATATAGCAAATAACTGAGAATGAGATGAATTAGGTACTTAAGTTGAAGCACCAAAAATTAGTGCTGTATTATTCGTACAACTTCAAAATAAGGTGAATAAAATCAAAATAAGCAACAGGATATCCAGAGGTGATGCAGTACGAACGTTTCAGGCGGCTCCATTTAATTCTTCAACTAAATGGAGCCGCTATCTATCTATCTATCTATCTATCTATTTATCTATATATATATATATCTTTGTATGTATGTATGTATATAGATATAGATATAGATATATATACACATACACTCGCACATATATATTGATATGTGTGTGTGTTTGTACTCTTCTTTTTGTAGTTAATGTAAAAGTGTATTTTGATTATCATCGTCGCAGCTCCTGCTGGTGCGATTGTTGTTGTTCCTGTTGTTGTTGTTGTTGTTGTAGTAGTATAGCTGCCATTTCTGATATTGCGGCTGGCTATAATTAGTCATTTAGTCATAGTAAGAAATGATGCTGAAGAAAGATAGAAGCAAAAATGTTCAAAGAGATGTCGGAAGTATGGTTGACAAAGAGCAAAATATTTCTGTTACAAACAGCACCACTGCCACCACCAACACCATAACTACTACTACTACTACTACTACTACCACCACCACCACAGTATACACCCGTTAATTGAAGGGACCAATGAAACAAATCCATTTTTAAAGGTGTTTCCTTTAACTAGTTTTGAGTATATCGTTATTTCTGTTCTATTTTAACAAAACCTGTCCGACGAACGGGAACGTGAAACTGAGTAACATCTTTTGTTATATTTCTGCTGCTTTTAAATAAAATATGTATGTATGTATGCACATTTCCTTTCCCGAGCGTCTAGTAACACAATCTGTATCACGTCCTCACGTTGTTGTTTTTTGTTGTTCTTTTGTCTTTTTCCTTTTTTGAACTTATATATATATATATATATATATATATATATACACGCGCTATATACTATATATGTATGTGTGTATGCATATATCTTTCTATCTATACATACATATATATATATATATATTCACACGCAACCGCCCCCATATATATATATATATATATATATATATATATATATATATATATATATATATATATATATATATACATGCAGTAGACTCAGACACACAAGAATCACCGCCAAGAATAACATAAACAAAAACAGGAAAAAATGACAAGAAACAATGGAATTACTCAGGAAACCAAAACATTATGAGCATCGCCAACACCTTCACCAAAGCTACAAGAAGAAAACCAACACTAACAACAGCGACGCCTACGAGGACGACGGTGCTGTATGGAACAAGCGGTCCGACGCACTCAGAAGACAGGCAGTGAGCGAGGCAGCGAATGAGGCAGTGAGAGAGAGGAGGAGTGGGAGAGAGAGACAGAAAAGGAGGGAGAGTAAGCTGTCAGAACCAATATGGCGTCCACTAAATCAATCGCAACATTGCATTTAATTAGTCAATATCCTTAAACAGTTGTCGTTTAGGCTTCTTACCTCTAACATACTCGCATTCCACCCGAAGCTATCTTCTGGCACGTTTTTCTTACAGGAAATACCGATCTGATATACACATACATGCACGCGCACACGTACACACATAGACACATATTTTTTTGTTGTTTGTTGTACACTTGATTTTGCATTTGTTTTCTTCATAGAGGTGGACGGGGTATATGCTGGGTATTTGCGGTTGTTTTGTAATTCGTAAGAGGCAAACAAGAACGTCTTTAGGTTATCAGTTTATATAAAGAGACATGTGTGGGTGAGTGTGTGTATGTATGTGTAAAATATATGTATAAGGTATATATATATATATATATATATATATATATATATATATATATATATATATATATATATATATATATATATATATGTATATATGTATGTATGTACATGCGTATTATAAACTTAGCAAGACATAAACACACGCAGACACACACACACACACACATGCAATAATGTTCTATGTATGTATGTATGTATGTATGCATGTATGTTTGTAGTTCGGTAGGTATGTCTGTATATAAACCTGCGGATGTGTGTTTTGGGAGACAGGGACCTGTGAATGAGTGCGTCTCAATATGCGAGTGTCTGTCTGTCTGTATGTATGTATATATATATACACACACATATATACACATACTTGAACATGTGTGTATGTATCAGTTCATATATGCATTCCTGTGAAAATGAAATACTAAAACTCCAATCTTTCCAACATGAATTCCATAAACACCAGCACCTGTTCATTGACTTAACTCACCAAAAGTTTTGTTTGTTTCTGAGTTTCCTTTTGTCTTTCACTTTTTTTTTCTTAGCATTGATTAAAATCAGCAAACAGAATTATTTTGGACGATATATAGCATTAGACAATAAATACAGTGGTGGACAATATTCTCTTTGACATTTAGTTTCCAAACTTTATATTCTGAGTTCAAATCTCATCGACGTCAAAATTGACTTGTTTTGTCATTGTTATTTTTACTGTTCAATTATATATACATACATACATACATACATACATACATATATATATATATATATATATATATATATATATATATATATATATATATATATATATATATATTTGTGTGAAGGTGCATGGCTCAGTGGTCAGAGACATGATCTTACAACCGTGAGGTTGTGAGTTCGAATCTCGGACCGAGCTGCGTGTTGTGTTCTTGAGCAAGACACTTTATTTCACGTTGCTCCAGTTCACTCAGCTGTAGAAATGAGTTGTGATGTCACTGGTGCCAAGCTGTATCGGCCTTTGCCTTTCCCTTGGATAACATCGGTGGCGTGGAGAGGGGAGGCCAATATGCATGAGCGATTGCTGGTCTTCCATAAAGAATCTTGACCGGACTTGTGCTTTGGAGGGTAACTTTCTAGGTGCAATCCCATGGTCATTCGTGACCGAAAGGAGTCTCCGATATATATATATTTACTCACGAAAAAACATAGATAATGGGTTTTAATATTTTTTTATTTGTGCATCTCTACCTTACAGCTGTTTCCGATATACATTATAAGTGTGTTCATGCTTCTGCTTACTCAATCGGACAATTGATCGTTTGAAAAAAAAGAACAACCTTAATAAATACTATTATCGTCGGAGTTCGCGTGTGTGTTATAACACACAACCGCGCGCACGCACGCTTACACATACACAAACACACACACACACACATATACCCCGCTGTGTTGGCCCCTTGTGGGCAATAAAAAAATTAAACATATATATCCTTCGAGAATTGTTAACTCAAAAGTGTTATTTTATAATGTCAGTAGTATGTATATGTATTTATATTCATGCATATATATGTGTATATACATTTATATATATATACACATTAATATATGTAGTTGTATATATATATATATATATATATATATATATATATATATATATATATATATATATATATATATGTATGTATGTATGTATACACGTAGGGGGAGGTCATGTATTATTCAAAATGCGTTTATAATTTTTTCTATTGTTGTTAAAATTAGTTACGCGCATAGGATTATGACGATGTTGTATATATATAGATAGATAAAGAGAAAGAGAGAGAGAGAGAGATACATACATACATACATACATACATACATACATACATACATACATACATACATATATAGTCGCAAACACACATAGCACACGTTGATAGACGACAAATATATGCTCACACATGAGAGTGACTCATTCTTTTTCCGCAATGCATTTCTAATAATTCGCTAATGGCGGGAAAATTAGTTACGTGTAAATCACGAGACCTGTTCTCGCTCAAGTCATTATGGTTCATGGCTGAAAGTGGAAACTCAATGAACTTATCGTTGTGAAGACAGGCAGAAATGTTAGAGCGTTGGGCAAAATGCCTTGCAGAATCTCTTCTGGTTCTTTTCGTGCGAAGTTCAAACAGCACTGAAGTCGAGTGCATCTCCGGGGTCGATTGATTCCCCCCCTTTCCAAAATTTCTGATTTGTGCCCAAAAGTACTAATTTTTATAATGAATATTAAGGGCAGCCGAATTGTTAGACAGTGAGACAAAATGTCTTGCTGTATTTCTTTGGGTTCTTTACAATCTCAGGTCAAGTGCCACCAAAGTCATGTGGAAAAATCATGAGAACATCGAACGTCATGTATTTATTCCGTACATCTACGTGTCAAACTACTCGCTGGTGTCAAACTTTGCATTTCATCCCACGGAGAACGAGAAAATAGAAAACCAATCAAACACAGAACTGACGATATTGACAAACTCATCATACACACACACACACACACACACACACACACATATATATATATATATATATATTTATATATATATACATATTATATATATATATATATATATATATATATATATATATATATATACATATATATATATATATATATATATATATATATATATATATATATATACATATATATATATATATATATATATATATATATATATATATATATATATATATATATATTTATATAAATATATATATATATATATATATATATATATATATATATATATATATATATATATATATATATATAAGGATTGCTTTCAGTTTTCTTCTACCAATTCCACTCACAAGGTTTTGATCGCCCCGAGACTACAACAGAAAATATTTGCCCAAGTTTCCACACAGTGGGACTGAAACGGAACCATGTCGTTGAGAAGCAAGCTTCTTACCAAGCAGCCACGCCCGTGATTAAAAGTTTCAAATATTAAATATACATGTGTGCGTGTGTGTGTGTACATGCAAAGAAAAGAAAAAAATATGCATAGATAAATAAATTTACACACACATACACACACACGCACACACAAACACACACACACACACACTCACACATGTATGTGTGTGCGTCTCAACATGCGTGTTAATCTCAAGCTATAAACATACGTAGTGTGAGAAATGAAGTTTGTCTCAGTCACATAAGAGTCATCAATGTGCTTGTGTGGGTTTTGTATATCTGCATGTGAACATGTGACTTTTCACCTTTAGATTTAGAAAAGCTTAAACGGTGGACACATGGCAGCAGCAGCAGCAGCAGCTGTAGTAGTAGTAGTAGTAGTAGTAGTAGTAGTAGTAGTAGTAGTAGTACTACTACTACTACTACTACTACTACTACTACTACTACTACTACTACTACTCCAGCATGGCCGCAGTCAAATGATCGAAACAAATTATGTATATGTATATGTATATATATATATATATATATATATATATATATATATATATATATATATATATATATATATATACAGAGAGTGAGAGAGAGAGGGAGAGAAAGAGATAAATGCATACATACATACAAACATACACACATACATACATACATACATACATACATACATTCATAAATACATATACACATACATGCATACATATAGAAATACATACATACATACATACATACATACATACAAAAATTCCCTGTTATTGATGTTGAAATTCCAATGGAGGATCTATGGATCTAGGTTAGAAACCGGTTCTTTCTCTATTGTCAAGAAATCTTGTAATAAGGCTGAATAATGACATACATACGTACATACATACATACATATATACAGATATATATTCATACGGATGTATATGTTAAAGAAAGGTTGATAGTTAGCCAATTGGGTGTGTTATTCAGTCC
>NC_142943.1:32187715-32195215 GCF_046866305.1 Octopus bimaculoides | reverse complement strand
TAAGTGTGTGTGTGTGTACACATATGCATGCATATAACGATATCTGTAGAACATGATAGCAAAGTAGTGATACTGAATAATATATTTGATATTAAGTTTCTGGAAGTGTTTGGTATGTTCTCACCCGTCTATCTATCTATCTATCTATCTATCTATCTATCTATCTATCTATCTATCTATCTATCTACATTTCGAACTATTTTCTGTTGTGTGCATATATATATATAAGCACAATATACAGACACTTATGACATACTACGTCATGTTAACAATTAAGATTTCAAACATAAAGGACATTTGCTGAACCGCTATTTTACAGTAACGTAAACAAACTAACGCCGGTTGTCAGATGATGGTTGGAGACAAACAAGATACTCCCATAGATGTATACACATATACGATGAGCTTTATTGAGTTTCCGTCTATTATATCCGCTCGTAAGACTTTGGTTATCCCGGGGCTATAGATACAGACATTAACTCCAGGTGCCGCACATCGGGCCAGAACCAAAAGCCATGTGATTGGGAAGCAATCTTCTTACCCACACAGCATGAAATAAAGTAAATTTAATTGCATAAACGGTAAGCTGTAATCCATGAGATTTGCCCGATTTTCTTGTTAGTCAAAGACTCGTAAAATCTCACTTGTTGACAGAAAAAGAAAAGGAGGAAAATGGGCAAAAAAGATGTTTTTGTTGATTCAGACAATGACCTGTTTCTATTGATGCAATTTTGTTTTTCTTCTTTGATCTTTCAGCTACTTCAGTTTGATGTTTTTAATTGCATGTTTTGTTCCCTGTCCTTGTAGCAGTTTTTTTTTTGTTATTTGTTTTGGTATCTGGTTTTCTTTTTTATTCCCTTTTTTCTTCAAAGTTTTCCTTTTGATTTTTTTATCTTAGGTCATTAAACTCATTCACTTCATCACAGTAACAAAAAAAAAAAAGAAAAAAAAGAAACAAGAAACAAAATTTTAATCCACCCCCTACCTATAATTCTTCTTTTATTATCAGTTTTCTCGTCTCTTTTCTGAAATAAATAAAACAGAATTCTACAACTCCTTTCCGTTAACTTCTAGAAAAGTCTTTCTCCTCAGCACACATACACACACACACTTCGACAAAAAATCCCGCTATACTATGACCGGCAAAATCGTTAGCACACCGGGAAAAGTGCTTAGCGGCATTTCGTCCGTCTTTACGTTCTGAGATCAAATCCAACTTTGGTCGACTTTGCTTTCATCCTTTCGAGGTCTATGGCACACCAGTTGAGCACTAGGGTATACGTAATCGCATTACCACCTCCCTCGAAATCGCTGACCTTGAACCAAGATTTGAAACAAACATTTATTTTTCAGGCGGCGAGCTGGCAGAATCATTAGCACTCCGGCATTTCGTTTGTCTTTCTGTTCGCAGTTCAAATTCCGCCGAGGTCAACTTTGCCTTTTAACATTTGGGGTTAATAAAATAAGTACCAGTCGAGGTTGATGTAATCAACGAGCCTCTCCTTTCATATTTCAGGCCCTATGACAAAAACTTGAAACCATTATTATTTATATTAAGGCGGGGAGCCGGAAGAATCGTTACGGCGCCGAACAAGATGCTTAGCAGCATTTCTACTTTGATGTTTAAGTTCTCAGTTTGAATCCCGCAGAATTCGTCTTTGCCTTTCATAATTTCGGAACCACTTGAATAAGTATCACTTGAATAAGTATCACTTGAATAAGTATCACTTGAATAAGTATCACTTGAATAAGTATCACTTGAGTTGATGTAAACAGCTCGACCCTCTCCTCAAGACTGCTGTCCTTGTGCCGAAATGGGAAGGAATTATTTATTATTATTTATTTCTGGTTCTTTATGTTCGGTGTTCAAATTTCGTGAAGGTCGACTTGCTTTCACCATTTGAGGGTCAATAAAATGAGTACCAGATGATAATGGGGTCGATGTAATCGTCTTACTCTATCCCCTAGATGTATCGGCCTCGTTCCAAAACTTGAGGCAATTATTTATTATTTATTCATTCATTATTCTTGTTGTTGTATTCTCTCTCTCTCTCTCTCTCTCTCTCTCTCTCTCTCTCTCTCTCCCTCCCCCTCTCTCTCTCTCTCTTTCTGCTTTACATCATTTTTGATACTGCAAAGACGGCAAAGTGGATGAGTCTTCAGATGCTCTACGATATTTGTTGTGACTCTCTAATCCTGAGTTCAAACACCCGATGTTGGTTGAGGTCAAATTTGTCTTTCATTCTTTCAAAATTAGTAAATAAAATATCATTTCAGGAGTAGTAGATTGACCGAATTCTCAGACAACCGGACAATTCGCAACCTGGTTAGATGATATCAGCAGTTGAGAAACATTACCGGATTTGATGGTATAAAAAGCGCACGGGCGTATTAGACGCATCCCAACTTAAGCAGCGCATACTTAAGAAAACATGAACGTTAGAAAGCGTATAGGAAACAGTTTCGCATACAGTACCCGGAGTGCTTTTCTGAGACTTCATTTAAAAAATTTTTTTTTTTTGTTGTTTCGAAGAAAGTGCATCCTTTAAGCCATGAAATATGCTATTTTGTCGAGTTCGATAGAGGGGTTCAGCTGCGATGCGATATGATGACTTAATAAAAGAATTCCACAAACTGGTAGTATGGCTTATTCTAACCAACAGTTTTCTTCGGTTTGGTATGCTCTTTGAAAGTTAAAAGATAAAACCGAGCCAGCAAGATCTCCTCCAAACTAAGGAGAACACTCGTCTTTGGACATCCTCTGTGGGGGAGAAATTTATAAATATATAAGATAAATTGTAAAAATATCAAGGAGAAAAATCACTAAAAAGACGAAGAACAAACCGACCAATCAAATAATCAGCATAATGCTGGAAGAAATCTAGACGACATATTAGAAAAACAACAGAAGTACACACAAAAACAACGGAATAAACACTCACCCTTCTCAAAAAACACAACCCTAAAGACGCTGAATCTAAGCAATGGTGTCTTTAGTAGGTAAGATATACACCGGCCGATATATACCATGTGTGTTATACACGCCTGTTTAGGAGTATAGAACTTCAAATGCATTGTGGGTATGATTGATGAATAAGTTCGTATTCTTTGACAGCCGGTTCCTGGTTTTCTAAAAATTGTTCTGCTTGTCAAAGGAAGAAGGCAGGTTGGTTGTGGCGGGGTTTTGTATAAAATTCCTGATCCAAACCGATAAAATGTTTGATCAGTCTTGACACACACACACACACACACACACACACACACACACACACACACACACACACACACACACACACACACTCATGTATTTATATGTATCTATATATATGTATATACACACACACACACACATATATATATGTAAATATATATATGTATATATATATGTGTGTGTGTGTATGTATGTGTGTATGTATGTATTTACATACATATGTGTGTATATATATATATATATATATATACGCTTAAATACGCGAACGCCATTAGGCAAACACACGCATTATACGCAGAATTACATAGTATAAACACCCAGTTCAGCGAAATGGCTACAGTATGAAATCAAGATAATATATACACCCAGATGAACAACGATACAGACCAATAAAATCTTTATTACATACATAATACACACATACATACATACATACATATATATATATATATATACACACACAGACACATATATATATACACACATATACATATATATATATATATATATATATATATATATATATATATATATACGCACATGCATACATGTATGTATATGTGTATGCGTGTGTGCATGTGTGTGGACATATATACATACATACACAAGCGCGCATATATGAATATATTGCAGACAAGAATGAAATGTGCAACGCATATAAACACATACAGACATAAAAATGTACACATGCAGATGCTTAGCTATGTACAGACATGCAATCGTTGAGGTGTGTATAGTATTACTAAGGAAATTGACAAATTTAGCAAGACAGATCTTGCGTCTAAGATGTGTCTTAGATATCAGGACATATACGTGCAAGGCAGGCAGATGCATGTAAACAAAACACACATACACACAAACGCAACACACGCACGTACACATAGACACACAAAGAGGGAAAGAGAAAGAGAGAGGAAGAGAGAGAAAGAGAAAGGAAGGAAGAGGGGAGAGAGAAAGAGAGAGAGAGATATTCAGACACATATAATCGCACATGCATGTTATCACGTATGCATACACATATTGTACAGGCCCGTATACAGACGTGTATTTGTTCATATGTCCGCTCGTGTGTGCTTGTGTGTGTATAAATGTGTGTATCTGTGTGTGTGCGTGTGTGCGTGTGTGTGTGTGTGTGTGTGCGCATGCATGCGTGTTTTGTGTTTGTTTACATGTAAGGATACATATACATACGCACGCACACGCAAAGACACACACATAAATGTACATATGTACATATAGATAATATACATACATATTGTGACAGACAAACAGACAGACAGACAGACAGGCAGGCAGGCAGGCAGACAGACAGACAGACAGACAGACAGACAGACAGACAAAGAAAGACCTGAACGTCCACTTGAGCAGAACTCAGAATTTCTCACTAAACAAAAATCACTTTGGAATGATCATGCGCAGTCAGAAACTCTGAGTAGCAATGGAATAATTCACCAGCATTTTTTACAAATAGATATGATTTACCGCATATATTGCCAGGCAGATGAATTGGACGGTCTGGGCGAGATGATCGCGTTCTCATGCCCTGGCCTCCCAGGTCTCCAGAATTCACACCCTGCGATTTCTTTTTGTCGGGGTTTGTGAAAGGACTGGTCTATGTGCCCCCCGCCCTTCCAAAAGACGTGGATGAACTGAAGGCCCGAATAAGGAAAGCTGCTGCAACCATCTACAACGCAATGCTCGAACACGTTTGGCAAGAATTGGACTATGGGCTTGATGTGGGCCGTGTGACTAACATTGCTCACATTGCACATCTTTGAACATTCCATGAAAAAAAACTTTAAATTGCAGGCTTTCAGAATATATCAGATGCGTTTTCATGTCCTTAATAGTTTTCGAGATATTCAATGTCAAAATGTGTCCAAGACTTCTGGAACACCCTGTGTATATATATATATATATAGATTTATGTATGCATGTAGATATGTATGTGTGTATGCATGTATGTATGTATATATATGTATGTACATACATACATGTATGTATGTATGAAGTCATTTCTACAAGCTGTTACTGATATTTAGCTGTGATATACTTGTCATTCTTCCTCTGGTTATTAGGTTGGTTTGTTAGTTGATTAATAACTGATTTTTGGTTTGCAGGGACTTTGTGGCTGTTATTGTTGCTGTTACTGTTGATTCTGTTGCTGGAGTTTTTATTGTTGTTTTTAAGCCGCATTTTTGACGTTATCAAGCAAGCACGTGAACAAATGCAGCTGTGACCGCTCCGTCTTTATGTTTTTTTTCAGATTAACCTCCCAATTCATGCTGGATACAGGTGGGTAGTGAAAGATGTTGTAGACAAAGCTTCTCTGGACACGCTGAGTGGGAGGAATAATTTGTATACCTTGTAGACTTGCAGAAGAGTTGTAAGTTTTCTGCCCAAGAAGCAGAGGTTCAATATGCAAGGTCGGATGAGTAAGCGTGACTTTGTGTTAGAAGATCTCAGAGAAAAGGTAGGAAGTGGGCAGGGTCATAAACGTAGCAATGTTAGTAGGGGATCAATGTGACCTGTGTACGTTGGGATCAATGGATTAGAACTGTATCTCGTAAAACTGTTTACTTTCGATATCGACTGATCGGCATGGTTCCATATTGGATGGTCTCCATCTCAACCGGATATTAAGAGATGATGGATTGATATAAGTGATATATTCGAGTAACATCAACAAGACTCGATGAAGCTTGTCCGACATTGCTACGGAGTTCTTCTCTCGGTCAATACCTGGTGCCAGAACAAGTGCTAGGACAGCTAGCAGAAGTTATTCGGAAAGTGACGCGAAGGAGGAAATATAAGAGACCACAAAAACATCTTCGACTGTGTGGATTTGAGTGGAGTGGTATTTAGGTTTTCGTAGTCGGTTGTTATGGAAATATGTTTTAGAAACATTTTTTCAATTATTAAATTTGGGTTATTTTATAGTCTAAAATTTATTCATGTATGTAGAACATTGTAAACAATCCCGTCGGTGTTTCTCTTTTGTTAGGTTGGCACAATGTGTGATAGTATATTTGTTGGTTTTGGTGATATTGGATTTAAACAACAATAATATAACAACCAGTTAATGATGTGGATTAAAAAGTATCTTTAACATATGAATATAAACAAACTACAGAATATCGGTACGCCCGGCAAACCGTGACGTTTAAGCTGCATGCGGATTGGTCAAAACCGTATTCCAAAAATTCAGCTTATTGGAGCATTCTAAGAGGTACTACAGTTGTCAAGAACTCAACTGTCAGTTAAATACATTTTTAAATTTGATGATTACTACGAACGTATGAAAGCGTTAATTGAACTTTATGAACATTACAAAATACTTTTTTAATGTTAAAACACCATAATAAAAAAACGTGAAAGCCCTACCATGTTTTAATTTTATTGAACTGATGTAGATGTATAGGCGTAGGAGTGGCTGTGTGGTAAGTAGCTAGCTTACCAACCACATGGTCCCGGGTTCAGTCCCACTGCGCGGCATCTTGGGCAAGTGTCTTCTACTATAGCCTCGGGCCGACCAAAGCCTTGTGAGTGGATTTGGTAGACGGAAACTGAAAGAAGCCCGTCGTATATATGTATATATATGTATGTGTGTGTGTATGTTTGTATGTGTGTGTTTGTCCCCCAACATCGCTTGACAACCGATGCTGGTGTGTTTATGTCCCCGTAACTTAGCGGTTCGGCAAAAGTCAACGATAGAATAAGTACTACGCGTCTAAAAATAAGTCCTGGGGTCGATTTGCTCGACTAAAAGGCGGTGCTCCAGCATGGCCACAGTCAAAAGACTGAAACAAGTAAAAGAGTAAAAGAGTAAAAGAGTATGTATGTGTGTGTGTGTGTGTGTGTGTGCGTGCGTGCGTGTATAAGCTAGATTTATTGATATAAATATCTTTATATTTATAAATAAAAATTCATTATTTGAAAGTTTTCACCTTTTACTTTCTCTTATTTTACATGTATACATATTTGTATTTGATGTATTTAACATATTTAATATATTTGATGTGTCAAATTTGTTTATCTGCATAAATGCTTATATATATATATATATATATATATATATATATATATATATATATATATATATATATATATTCATATTTCTAAGTCTCTCTAAAGGAGACTACGGCAGCGGTACTGGATATTAATAGTTATCGCCAAGCCAACATGGCAGTCCCAAAATTTGGACGAATATTGCCGTTGATTAGCTCCAAGAGGCCATCGCCTCTTGCTAGCTATGTGATACACAGGTTCGTGTGTAATATCTGTAATAT
>NC_142943.1:32175215-32185215 GCF_046866305.1 Octopus bimaculoides | reverse complement strand
AATGAAATAGATACCAGCTGAACACAAGGGTCGGTGAAATCGATTATCTTCCTCTCCCGAAATTGCTGGCCTTGTGCCAAAATTTGAAACCATTAATCCTAAAAGATCTGAATATGAATAAGAAAATAATGGGCATCGATGCACTGGCTGTCCTGTAATGCGTTTATAATTTCAATGTTGGTTTCAAATTTTGGCACAAGGCTAGAAAGTTCGGGAGAGAATGTAATCGATTATATGGACCCCAGTATTCAACAGGTACTTACTTTATCGACTCTGAAAAGATTAAAGACAAAGTTAACCTTGGCGAAATTTGAACTCAAGACGTACAAACAGACGAAATACCGCAAAGCATTTTTCCCGGTAGGCTAACGATTCTGCCAGCTCACCGCTTTTGTTTATAACTTTAATATTCTCAACAGGACGGTAAGTGAATTAGAAAAACTACAGTTGCATTCATTAAGTAATAACAGACAGTATATCGTGGGGACCTCCCTGGTTTATGCGATCTTATATCTCCCTATCGGGCCTACAGTTTCCACTTAATCTTGTCTATTTGAATAAATTTTCAAAAAAATTTGGAATATTTTGGCAAGTGTCCAAATTTTCTTAATTTGAACGTGAACAAGAGGAGAGAGGAGGAGGCGTCAGACGACGAAAAACGGGCAGAGCCTCCACGGTACGTTTACTCGTTTTGCGTAAAGAATACTATTACATTACTCTAGATCTGTATCGAGGGCTATTATTATATTTTGTTATTTTTGATATCATTTATCAAACATGATTCAAGTACGCACGTACACACACACACATGCACACACACTTACACGCATGCTTATACATCACTGTAGATGCATGCGCGTGCGTGTGTGTGTGTGTGTGTGCGTGTGTGTGTATGTGTGTGTGTGGATGGGGTGGGGTGTGCGATATGATATGTGATAAGTTTACATATACGATGCTCCTTGAGAACCTGTTTCCAAACAAGTTCAAAGGTTTGCACAATACAGATTAATCATTCTGTAACATATATACCTACGTGTACGTGTGTCTATATTTCTATCTATCTATCTATCTATCTATCTATCTATCTATCTATCTATCTATCTATCTATCTGTCTGTCTGTCTGTCTGTCTGTCTGTCAGTAGATACATACACAACACACACACGCACACATACATGTATATATATATGTGTGCGTGTATGTGTATATATACATTAAATAAATATGAATATATATATATATATATATATATATATATATATATATATATATATATATATACCGGAGTAAGCACATGAAAGTATATATATATATATATATATATATATATTTTAACCGCTAACACTTGCAATCACTGGACGGCGTCCATGCAGGGTTATCACCTCAAGTTAGTCTTAGCTGATCATGTCGTCTTCAGTACATATTATATCGGTCTATATACTACTGATTGGTTAAAGTTATCCTTCTGGAATGGGTAACGGTCTTACATTAAACAGCGATGTTATGTCCAAACGCGCACAGCTATACACATGCACACACATTCAAGTACACGCATTACAGGTCATGCATACAAATAAATTGATAAGCAGGTATAGATAGATAGATTTGATAGATAGATAGATAGATAGATAGATAGATAGATATATAGATAGATAGATAGATAGATAGATTTGATAGATAGATAGATAGATAGATTTGATAGATAGTTAGATAGATAGATAGATAGATAGATAGATAGATAGATAGATAGATAGATAGATAGGTAGATAGATAGATAGATAGATAGATAGATAGATAGATAGATAGATAGATAGATAGATAGATTGGTTGGTACGTGGGTAAGTAGGTAGATAGGTAGGTAGGTAGGTAGGTAGGTAGGTAGGTAGGTAGGTATGGAGGGAGGAAGGGAGGGAGGTAGGTAGGTAGGGAGGTAATTAGATAGGGAGGCAGGTAGGCAGATAGTTGCGAACAAGAGGCCAGGATAACGCATGTAGGACTCAAAAGAGATCTAAGGGAAACTGTTACGATCCAGAAGGTCAATGACAATGACCTTTTTATGTGCGCAGTTTCTGAGTTTGTGACAGACCATGTTTGTCTTTGCTGGGTTCAAATCTCATTTGCGAACCCATGGAAAACGAACCACCACCAACTATTCTGCCTATATACCTGTGCACACATTTGAATGCAGTATATGCCAGAAGGTTTGCAAATGCAACGGAAGCCTCAAAAGACATTTTAAGATTTACAGAGGTCATAACTTATCGGTAAACTTGGTGGTCCGAATCGGATGTGCAATCTATGTGGGTATCTTTTCAGAACGTTGTCTGGTTTAAAAAGCCACATCAGATGCCATGATGGTTCTAAGGTGTAGGTACAGGAGGTGGTCAGACTCTTCATAAGGAGTAGACAACCACCATATATATATATATATATATATATATATATATATATATATATATATATATATATATATATATATATATATATATATAAATATATATATATATATTTATATATATATATATATATGTATATATAGATAGACAGATAGATACATACATACATACATACATACATACATACATACATACATATGTATGTATACATATATCTGGATACATATATATATATATATGCATGTATATACATATATACATATATATATATATATATATATATATATATATATATATATATATATATATATATATATATATATATATATATATATATATATATATATATATATATATGTATGCATACATATACCCATATCTATATATAGGTATACTTATATATGCGTATATATAAGTGTGTGCGTGTGCGTGTGTGTATATATATATGGACATTACACACACAGACAGACACATATATATATATATATATATATATATATATATATATATATATGCATACACATATATATATACATATACCTACATATACATATTAGCACACCATATTGCACACATATACACGTAGAAACAGAACAAAATCACAGACACCAGACAGACGCTAGTATGTAACACTTTATGCCTATATTTGGCCATGGACTTATGAAGAACCAAAGAAAGACGTCTCTAAAGCTTCTGGTTGACTCACACAGACTTTCAGACGTGTTAGACATAGATGCAGTCATTCTTGAGATGTACATCAGCAAACACTACATACAGAGAACTCCCGCCTCATATACACACATATATATATGAGTCTATGTGCGCGTCTATGTACTTACAACATACGTACACATATATATCTGTGTGTGTGTGTGTGTACATATATATATATATATATATATATATATATATATATATATATATATATATATATATATATATATATATATATATACATATATATGTATGTATGTATATACAAACAAACATATACATTTAGATATATACTTACAAATATGTATGTCTGTGTGTGTGTGTGAATAATATTACTTACATACATAGACGCATGCACACGTACATGCACGTACACGCACACACATATATACTAGCGGCATTATCAATATCGTGCAAGTACGAAATATACACACATACACTCACACACGCACGCACGCCCACACACGCACACGTATGCATGTATGTATGTATGTTTGTATAGGTATGATTCCACACAAAAAGTACATACACATACATATAAAATGGCGTCCGTTTGTAATTGTTTCTCTATTTTTATTCTGTTATGATCGTATCTGTTAGACTAAGCCGACATTTTCTAATGTCATAAAACGCGTATATCAACATACATACATACATACATACCGACTACATTATTCTCACATCTTACATACACGCTTACACTCACACATACATAGACATATACACAGACATACATACATACACACGGGTAAAGCACGGAGGTGAGATGTCCGAGTGGTTAATCTTTAATGAATTATTACCCAAATCGTTTAAAATATACACTGTGTGATAAATATTTTGTTGTTTCTAGGCGCGTGGCTTAGTGGTTAGGGTATTGGATTGACCATCGTTAGATCGTGGTTTCGCTTCCTGAACAAGGTGACGTGTTGTGTTCTTGAGCCAAACGCTTTTTTTTCACGTTTTTTTTAGTCCACTCAGCTGGCAAAAATTAGCAATCCTGCGGAAGAATGTCGTCCCGTCCAGGAGGGGAATATATACGCTATGGAAACCGATAAACCGGCTGCTATGAGTCGGCATGTCTCGAGAACTTAAAATGGAACGAAATTCGTAACTTTTGGATTTGACACCAGATTAATCCGGCATAGCTACTCGTGATGGACTGATATCCTATGCATACCCAGGGGTGGTGATGTTTTTTTTATTCTTCCTTCGCATTTAAGAAGGGCTGAGAAACCTTTATTTCTGAAAAAAAGGGGAAATGTCCTTAAGAGATGCAGAAGTTTGTCCCTGTTTGCTATGAAGAATGACGATAATCTGGAGACTGTTATAAAGGATTATGCTATGTGCGTGTGCATGTTTGTGTATGTGTGTCTGTTCGTGTATCTGTGCATGTGTGTATAAATACACGCATGCATTCACGTATACATATATATATATATACATACATACACATATATACATATATAGGTACATATGTATGTATACATGATTACGCATACTTAATTACATGATGGCAGCAACTCGCTTACGAAGAAATCGACGCCAGGATTTAGTCTTTTAAGCCTAGTACTTATTCTATCGATCCCTTTTGCCGAACTGCTAAGTTACAGGGACGTAAACACACCAACATCGGTTGTCAAGCGATGGTGAGGGCAAATACACACACACACACACACACACATATATATATATATACGACGAGCTTCTTTTGGTTTCCGTCTACCAAATACTGTCACAAGGCTATGGTAAAAGACACTTGCTCAAGGTGCCACGTTAAAAATTCTCAAGCTACAGCTTCATAATTAGCTCAGGTTTTTGAGAAAGGCCATAGCGAATTAGAAATTCACCTAGGGATCCAATAGGTGTCACTGATAATTTATTTCCACATTTATTGTAAGTCATATTTCTTTCACGGTAAACTGCAGTGAAATTGCTTTTAGAATTTAAAATATCTAACAAACATATCTGAACTAAGCTAAACTTTGTTTATTTCTCATCGTTGTTTTAAGGTATTACTTATGTATATATCTAGGCCTAAGTATTTCTGATTCAGGCCTCAAGCCAGCAAGCTTGTGAGGAAAGCATAAGTCGATACCATGGATCTTAGTACTTCATTGGTATTTTCCCCGAAGGAAAGAAAGGCAAATTTACCGTAAGAAATATTACAAGAGATATTTCCACTGAGCTTATGTATCAGCCGGCTTTAATCAGCCGTCTTTAGTCACCGACTAAAGACGACATTAAAAAAACCCAAAAAACAATAATAATCCCCTGAACAATTTTTAGTTCAAAATCTGGCCACTCCAAAACCTATCTTCTTTCACGTGTGCTTTATTAGAAGGGAATATTACGTAGACGATAAGGACAATCAAAAACTATTATAACAGCGGTCGAGGGAAAGCATTGCAGGGTGCAGAGAGCCTTGATTTTTCGACACTACCATAGGTTTCATGCGTTCACAATTTTCAAGTTTTCCACTTAAACAATTATGGTAATCTGTCTCCATTTTGGATTTTGCTATCGAATCTAAAATGGAGACGGATGACCATCAAGGTAGCTTATATATGTGCCTGTAAGCGCTTATATATAATATATGTGTGCGTGTGTATGTATACATATATATATAATATATGTGTGTGTATGCATGTATATATATATATATATATATATATATATATATATATATATATATATATATATACAGAGCGAGAGAGAGAGGGGCATGTATGTATGTAGACACGAAAGTGTTCATCCGTCTCTGTAATGGTGGTGTTGTTATATTATGATTTTATTTATTTATATTCAATACACACCTACATATTTGCGTATATAGCCTATGTAGGTTTATGTATATATACATTCACATTGCGCGTATATCTTATGTGTATATGTGTCTATGTGTGTGTGTATGCATGTATATGCATACATATATAAATGTATGTATATGTACGATTTATGTAGGTGTATATGTATGTTTGTATATTTGTGTGTATGTATATATATATATATATATATATATATATATATATATATATACATTTATACAGAATATATTTACATATCCATCAATATTTGCATGTGTAAATGCCTGTAAATTTCAATATATTTGTAGAAAAGCGTGTGTGTGTGTGTATGTGTGTGTGTGTGTGTGTGTGTGTGTGTGTGTTATAGATACACGCATGAGAGATATGAATATATCAGTGTATATATGCAAATATATATATATATATATGTGCATGTATGTGTATGTATGTGTGTGTATGTATATTCTCTTACACATCTGTTAAATGTATGTTAAATGTGTGTGTTTATGTTTGTGCGTGTGTATGTGAGTGTGTTTATGTGTGTATATGTGAATGTGTTTGTGCATGCGTGTGTGTATGCGACTGTGCTTGCACGTGTGTGTGTGCGTGTGTGTGTTTGTGTTTGTGTGTATATGTGTTTGTATGTGTGTATGTGTGTGTATGTGTTTGTGTCTGTATGTGTGTGTGTGTGTGTGTGTATTTGTGTGCGTATATATGAGTGTGCTTGTGCATGTGCGTGCGTGCATCTGTGTGTGTGTGTGTGTGTGTGTGTGTGTGTGTGTGCGTGTGTTTGTGTATGTCCACCAAACAAATGCCTCCATGTTGTTTGTTTTTAGTCTACATTTACAAGACAAGCGCGCGCATACATTGGGTGTACAGAACGGGGTGAATGAAAGTTTGAAACCCTAAGAGATAATCTATTGTCAATATGATGGATGATACAGGCTCGGCTTGCTCTGCTCCTCACACTCATCCCCTCGCACTTCCTCCTACACCTAATGTCAATGTTGGTTGTTGTTGCGATGATGATGCTGATAGTGGTGGTGATGTTGGTTTGGTGGCGGTGGTGGTGGCGGTGAGGATGTTAGTGTTAGGTATAGTAGTTTGTTGGTGTTCGTTGTAGTAGTGTTGGTAGTAGTAGTAGTTGTGGTGGTGGTGGTGGTGGTGGTGGTGGTGATTGTGGTGGTGGTGGTGGTAGTGGTAGTGGTGAGAGTGGTGGTGGTAGTGGTGGTTTGTGGTGGTGATGGGTGCAGTAGACAGGAGGTGTTCGTTGTAGTAGTTATGTTGTTGTTGTTGTTGTTGTTGTTGGTGGTGGTGGTGGTGTGGTGGTGTCGGTAGTGGGTGTGACGGTAGTGGTTGTGGTTTTTGTTGTAAAAAAATAATGTTGATTGTTGTTTTTGTTGTTATTGTGGTGGTGGTGGTGGTAGTTGTAGGTGTGTTAGTAATGATAGTTTTGGTCGTAGTAGTGAGTGTGGTGATGTATTGGTTGTAGTAGTAAGTGTACTGATGTGTTGGTTGTAGTAGTGGTGGTGGCGGTGGTGGTGGCAGCGGCGGCAGCGGCGGCAGTGGTGGTGACGGCGGTGGTTGTCGTGGTGGCAGTGGTTTGGTGGTCGTGATGCTGCTGCTGCTGTTGCTGCTGGCGTTGGTGCTGGTGCTGCTGGGTGTGGTCGTTGTCGCTGCCTTAGATGCTCTTTCTATCATTGTTTAGCCCCAGGTCAATCTTGTTGGAGCTAACATTTGATCAAAGAAGAAGGCGAACACCAGAGTCGTTACACCCTCTTATAGAATACCTGTTTATTTTGGTTTCTCTTTGCTCTGCTCTGAGTTCAGTGAAGGCGCCTGGCTTAGTGAATAGTGTATTCGGCTCACGATAGTAAGGTCCTGAGTTTGATTCATAGTGGCGCGTTGTCTCCTCGAGCAAAACATTTTATTTCACGTTGCTCCGGTCCATTCAGCTGGCAAAAATTAATTGTACCGGTATTTCAATGGGTCAGCCTTGTCACATTCAGTGTGCCATGCTGAATCTTCCTGAGAACTACGTTAAGGGTACGTGTATCTATGGAGTGCTCAGCCACTTTCACGTTAATTTCACGAGCAAGCTATTCCGTTAACCGACAGAGTACCAGCAGTAATGAAAAAACAATAAAAAACAAAAAAGAACAAGGTACGCGTGTTAGTGGTGTGCTCAACCAGTTACCAGTTAATTTCACGAGTAGGATGTTCCGTGGATTGATAAATAAACTAAGCCATATGTCATCGCTCAAGAAATATGATACAAGACAAAAACATCATGAGAATTGAACCATGCATCTAGATAAGTTGCTTAACTGTCACAAAAGATCCATTGGATGAAAGACTTTCGGTTCCTCAGTAGACGGTCCTGAAGAACTACGTTTTCAGAAGTCATAGAGACAGTAACATAAATAACCAATATAGTCCTCTGTTAAACAAAAAAAATAGGGGATGTATTATCTATTAATAGGAAAGCCATGTTAAAAAAAGTCACACACACAAAGACAAAATTAGCTCATACTTTGACAGCCATGTTGGACCAACACTAGTAGTGTATTATTTCTTCGTTTGAAGGTTGTTTTGTACCAACAAAAGGGATATATCATCTCTTATTTTGAAAGTCTTATTGGAACGCAAATATTGTGTTATCTTTTACTTGGAAGGTCACGCTGGAAAAACAAAATTATATATTAGCATTTATTTTGGATGCCGATAAAATGGTGTATTACCTCTTTCATTGAAGGCTGTTTTGAATCAGCAAAGTGGTATACTATTTCGTACTTTTGGTGTCATGTTGAACCAATAAAAGTGATATATTATCTCTTAATGTGAAAGCCATTTTGAACAAGCAAATGTGGTATAATATCCCTTATTTTGAAAGCTATGTTAGACTAACTAAAGTGGTATATTATACCTGATATTGAAGGTTATGTTGAATTAACAAAAGTGGTATGATATCTCGTACCGTAAGACTAGGCTTGGTAATAAGAATAAAACCCCAAATGTCTAAAATGGAAAGCACGACTAATGCAGAGTATGTAGAGCTAACCTGCGAAGATGTGACCCATATTTTAACAAAAATGTTATTACGACACCACGTACCTGTGAGATACGATGTCGGGACCAAGACATTATAGGAGAAAATTTGCACAAAGGATAGTTCAGTAGATGAAACTTTAGGATGATGTGCAGAACTTAATTATACTGAATATGAAAGAACACTGGCGGAAATTTCCCGTTAGACTCCAGTAAAATCTGGAATAAGATCACACCAAACATTGGTCTGGACAATGTTCTCTATGTGGCCTGTGTGTTTCTGTACTCTGTTTATCATTTTGTCCACGTTTTTTTGCAACGTCCTGTACACAGATATGCATCTATATATACAGGTAGATGTAGGTATGTACATACATGTACGTATATATACATATACTCATATTTGTATTATATATATATATATATATATATACATATATATATGTATGTATATATATGTATATATACACACATATATATATACACATACATACATACATACATACATTCATATATATATATGTATATTGGTATATATATATATATATATATATATATATATATATACTTACATACATACATACATACATATATATATATATATATATATATATATATATATATATATATATATATATATATATATATATATATATAATATTTTTAAGTTTCAGCTTAGAACTGCGGCCATGCTAATGCACCACCGTGTTGCTACACTGTTATTACAGGGAGCCTCTTACAATATGTGGCACTTGGTGAAGAATGAAGTTTGATTTAGCAACCCTCATTTGCACCTCCTGCCGCGAGGTAGGTTCATCTGGGACTCTCGATAGGAAGAGGTCCAGCTTTGATTAAAAACTCCTACATCTACTTTGTGCAGATTCCTCAGGCTCTTTGGGAGAATATTAAAAAGCTGTGGGCCCCTGAATCCCAAGCTGTTGCAGTAACTGGTCCTGAAGCGCGATGGCATTGCTGGGATCTTTGGCACTATGCAGTGTCGTCCCGTTCTGGCATTGGTGTAGCTTTCAATGCCAAAATT
>NC_142943.1:32162715-32170215 GCF_046866305.1 Octopus bimaculoides | reverse complement strand
CATCACAACCATCACCCTTACAACCACCACCATCACAACCATCACTCTTACAACCACCACCATCACAACCACCACCATCACAACCATCACCCTCACAACCACCACCATCACTCTCACAACCACCACCATCACTCTCACAACCACCACCATCACGATCACCACCATCACAACCATCACCCTCACAACCACCACCATCACTCTCACAACCACCACCATCACTCTCACAACCACCACCATCACAACCATCACCCTCACAACCACCACCATCACTCTCACAACCACCACCATCACAACCATCACCCTCACAACCATCACCCTCACAACCAACACCATCACTCTCACAACCACCACCATCACTCTCACAACCACCACCATCACAATCACCACCATCACAACCATCACCCTCACAACCACCACCATCACTCTCACAACCACCACCATCACAACCACCACCCTCACAACCATCACCCTTACAAACACCACCATCACAACCATCACCCTCACAACCACCACCATTACAATCACCACCATCACAACCATCACCCTTACAACCACCACCATCACTCTCACAACCACCACCATCACAACCATCACCCTTACAAACACCACCATCACTCTCACAACCACCACCATCACAACCACCACCATCACAACCATCACCCTTACAACCACCACCATCACTCTCACAACCACCACCATCACAACCATCACCCTTACAAACACCACCATCACTCTAACAACCACCACTATCACAACCACCACCATCACAACCATCACCCTTACAACCACCACCATCACTCTCACAACCACCACCATCACAACCACCACCATCACAACCATCACCCTTACAAACACCACCATCACTTTCACAACCACCACCATCACAACCACCACCATCACAACCATCACCCTTACAACCACCACCATCACTCTCACAACCACCACCATCACAACCACCACCATCACAACCATCACCCTTACAACCACCACCATCACTCTCACAACCATCACCATCACAACCACCACCATCACAACCATCACCCTCACAACCACTACCATCACTCTCACAACCACCACCATCACAACCACCACCATCACAACCATCACCCTTACAACCACCACCATCACTCTCACAACCACCACCATCACAACCACCACCATCACAACCATCACCCTTACAACCACCACCATCACTCGCACAACCACCACTATCACAACCACCACCATCACAACCATCACCCTTACAAACACTACCATCACTCTCACAAACACCACCATCACAACCACCACCATCACAACCATCACCCTTACAACCACCACCATCACAACCATCACTCTTACAACCACCACCATCACAACCACCACCATCACAACCATCACCCTCACAACCACCACCATCACTCTCACAACCACCACCATCACTCTCACAACCACCACCATCACTCTCACAACCACCACCATCACGATCACCACCATCACAACCATCACCCTCACAACCATCACCATCACTCTCACAATCACAACCATCACCCTCACAACCGCCACCATCACTCTCACAACCACCACCATCACTCTCACAACCACCACCATCACAATCACCACCATCACAACCATCACCCTCACAACCACCACCATCACTCTCACAACCACCACCATCACAACCATCACCCTCACAACCACCACCATCACTCTCACAACCACCACCATCACAACCATCACCCTCACAACCATCACCCTCACAACCAACACCATCATTCTCACAACCACCACCATCACTCTCACAACCACCACCATCACAATCACCACCATCACAACCATCACCCTCACAACCACCACCATCACTCTCACAACCACCACCATCACAACCACCACCCTCACAACCATCACCCTTACAAACACCACCATCACAACCATCACCCTCACAACCACCACCATTACAATCACCACCATCACAACCATCACCCTTACAACCACCACCATCACTCTCACAACCACCACCATCACAACCATCACCCTTACAAACACCACCATCACTCTCACAACCACCACCATCACAACCACCACCATCACAACCATCACCCTTACAACCACCACCATCACTCTCACAACCACCACCATCACAACCACCACCATCACAACCACCACCATCACAACCATCACTCTTACAACCACCACCATCACTCTCACAACCACCACCATCACAACCACCACCATCACAACCATCACCCTTACAAACACCACCATCACTCTCACAACCACCACCATCACAACCATCACCCTTACAACCACCACCATCACTCTCACAACCACCACTATCACAACCACCACCATCACAACCATCACCCTTACAACCACCACCATCACTCTCACAACCACCACTATCACAACCACCACCATCACAACCATCACCCTTACAACCACCACCATCACTCTCACAACCACCACCATCACAACCACCACCATGACAACCATCACCCTTACAAAGACCACCATCACTCTCACAACCACCACCATCGCAACCATCACCCTTACAACCACTACCATGACTCTCACAACCACCACCTTCACAACCACCACCATCACAACCATCACCCTTACAACCACCACCATCACTCTCACAACCACCACCATCACTCTCACAACCACCACCATCACCCTTACAACTACCACCATCACAACCATCACCCTCACAACCATCACCCTTACAACCACCACCATCACAACCACCACCATCACAACCATCACCCTCACAACCACCACCATCACTCTCACAACCACCACCATCACAATCACCACCATCACAACCATCACCCTTACAACCACCACCATCACTCTCACAACCACCACCATCACAACCACCACCATCACAACCATCACCCTTACAAACACCACCATCACTCTCACAACCACCACTATCACAACCATCACCATCACAACCATCACCCTTACAACCACCACCATCACTCTCACAACCACCACTATCACAACCACCACCATCACAACCATCACCCTTACAACCACCACCATCACTCTCACAACCACCACTATCACAACCACCACCATCACAACCATCACCCTTACAACCACCACCATCACTCTCACAACCACCACCATCACAACCACCACCATGACAACCATCACCCTTACAAACACCACCATCACTCTCACAACCACCACCATCACAACCATCACCCTTACAACCACTACCATGACTCTCACAACCACCACCATCACAACCACCACCATCACAACCATCACCCTTACAACCACCACCATCACTCTCACAACCACCACCATCACTCTCACAACCACCACCATCACCCTTACAACTACCACCATCACAACCATCACCCTCACAACCATCACCCTTACAACCACCACCATCACAACCACCACCATCACAACCATCACCCTCACAACCACCACCATCACTCTCACAACCACCACCATCACAACCACCACCATCACAACCATCACCCTCACAACCACCACCATCACTCTCACAACCACCACCATCACAACCACCACCATGACAACCATCACCCTTACAAACACCACCATCACTCTCACAACCACCACCATCACAACCACCACCATCACAACCATCACCCTTACAACCACCACCATCACTCTCACAACTACCACCATCACAACCACCACCATCACAACCATCACCCTTACAACCACCACCATCACTCGCACAACCACCACTATCACAACCACCACCATCACAACCATCACCCTCACAACCACCACCATCACAACCACCACCATCACAACCATCACCCTTACAAACACCACCATCACTCTCACAACCACCACTATCACAACCACCACCATCACAACCATCACCCTCACAACCACCACCATCACAACCACCACCATCACAACCATCACCCTTACAAACACCACCATCACTCTCACAACCACCACCATCACAACCACCACCATCACAACCATCACCCTTACAACCACCACCATCACAACCACCACCATCACAACCATCACCCTTACAAACACCACCATCACTCTCACAACCACCACTATCACAACCACCACCATCACAACCATCACCCTCACAACCACCACCATCACAACCACCACCATCACTACCATCACCCTTACAAACACCACCATCACTCTCACAACCACCACCATCACAACCACCACCATCACAACCATCACCCTTACAACCACCACCATCACTCTCACAACCACCACCATCACAACCACCAACATCACAACCATCACCCTTACAAACACCACCATCACTCTCACAACCACCACCATCACAACCACCACCATCACAACCATCACCCTTACAACCACCACCATCACTCTCACAACCACCACCATCACAACCACCACCATCACAACCATCACCCTTACAAACACCACCATCACTCTCACAACCACCACTATCACAACCACCACCATCACAACCATCACCCTCACAACCACCACCATCACAACCACCACCATCACAACCATCACCCTTACAAACACCACCATCACTCTCACAACCACCACCATCACAACCACCACCATCACAACCATCACCCTTACAAACACCACCATCACTCTCACAACCACCACCATCACAATCACCACCATCACAACCATCACCCTTACAACCACCACCATCACTGTCACAACCACCACTATCACAACCACCACCATCACAACCATCACCCTCACAACCACCACCATCACAACCATCACCCTTACAACCACCACCATCACTCTCAAAACCACCACCATCACAACCATCACCATCACAACCATCACTCTCACAACCACCATCATCACAACCACCACCATCACAACCATCACCCTCACAACCATCACCCTCACAACCACCACCATCACAACCATCACCCTTACAACCACCACCATCACTCTCACAACCACCACCATCACAATCACCACCATCACTTTCACAACCACCACCATCACAACCATCACTCTCACAACCACCATCATCACAACCATCACCCTCACAACCATCACCCTTACAACCACCACCATCACAACCACCACCATCACAGCCATCACCCTCACAACCACCACCATCACAATCACCACCATCACAACCATCACCCTTACAACCACCACCATCACTCTCACAACCACCACCATCACAACCACCACCATGACAACCATCACCCTTACAAACACCACCATCACTCGCACAACCACCACCATCACAACCACCACCATCACAACCATCACCCTTACAACCACCACCATCACTCTCACAACCACCACCATCACAACCACCACCATCACAGCCATCACCCTTACAACCACCACCATCACTCTCACAACCACCACCATCACAACCACCACCATCACAACCATCACCCTCACAACCACCACCATCACTCTCACAACCACCACCATCACAACCACCACCATCACAACCATCACCCTTACAACCACCACCATCACTCTCACAACCACCACCATCACAATCACCACCATCACAACCATCACCCTTACAACCACCACCATCACTGTCACAACCACCACTATCACAACCACCACCATCACAACCATCACCCTTACAACCACCACCATCACTGTCACAACCACCACTATCACAAGCACCACCATCACAACCATCACCCTCACAACCACCACCATCACAACCATCACCCTCACAACCACCACCATCACAACCACCACCATCACAACCATCACCCTGACAACCACCACCATCACAACCATCACCCTTACAACCACCACCATCACTCTCACAACCACCACTATCACAATCACCACCATCACAACCATCACCCTTACAACCACCACCATCACTGTCACAACCACCACTATCACAACCACCACCATCACAACCATCACCCTTACAACCACTACCATCACTCTCACAACCACCACCATCACAACCACCACCATCACAACCATCACCCTTACAACCACCACCATCACTCTCACAACCACCACCATCACCCTTACAACCACCACCATCACAACCATCACCATCACAACCATCACCCTCACAACGACCACCATCACTCTCACAACCACCACCATCACAATCACCACCATCAAAACCATCACCCTTACAACCACCACCATCACTCTCACAACCACCACCATCACAACCACCACCGTCACTACGACACAGCAAGCTCACAACCATCACAACCACCACCATCACAACCACCACCATCACAACCACCACCATCACAACCACCACCATCACCCTTACAACCACCACCATCACTCTCACAACCACCACCATCACAACCATCACCCTCACAACCATCACCCTTACAACCACCACCATCACTTTCACAACCACCACCATCACAACCATCACCCTCACAACCATCACCCTCACAACCACCACCATCACAACCATCACCCTTACAACCACCACCATCACTCTCACAACCACCACCATCACAACCACCACCATCACAACCATCACTCTCACAACCACCATCATCACAACCACCACCATCACAGCCATCACCCTTACAATCACCACCATCACTCTCACAACCACCACCATCACAACCACCACCATCACAACCATCACCCTCACAACCACCACCATCACTCTCACAACCACCACCATCACAACCACCACCATCACAACCATCACCCTCACAACCACCACCATCACAACCATCACCCTTACAACCACCACCATCACTCTCACAACCACCACCATCACAATCACCACCATCACAACCATCACCCTCACAACCACCACCATCACAACCATCACCCTTACAACCACCACCATCACTCTCACAACCACCACTCTTACAACCACCACCATCACAACCATCACCCTTACAACCACCACCATCACTCTCACAACCACCATCATCACAACCATCACTCTCACAACCACCACCATCACAACCATCACCCTTACAACCACCACCATCACTCTCACAACCACCACCATCACAACCATCACCCTCACAACCATCACCCTTACAACCACCACCATCACTCTTACAACCACCACCATCACAACCATCACTCTCACAACCACCACCATCACAACCATCACCCTTACAACCACCACCATCACAACCATCACTCTCCCAACCACCACTATCACAACCATCACCATTACAGTCACCATCATCACAATCAGCAGCTTCACAACCACAAGCATCCTGCAGTGTAACCAACACAACCACCACCGTCACTACGACACAGCAAGCTCACAACCATCACAACCATCACAACCCTACTATCACATCAATTACCATCACAATTGTCCATCCCATTCACAACCACTATCAATAGCTCTAACTACAACAAATAACAGACAACACAACTTCAATAACATCGTGATGACAATATATGAAGTTGCGAAACTTCAAGATGGTTCGAGCAAACAGAACAATCAAAGCAAAAACAACCACCAAAACTATTTATAACGGTATATATATATATATATATATATATATATACATATATATATATATATATATATATATATATATATAT
>NC_142943.1:32135215-32142715 GCF_046866305.1 Octopus bimaculoides | reverse complement strand
TTCAACAACATCAGACAATAAGATAACTTGTAATCTTTCTTTTGCGTTTTTTTTATTTTTCGATTTCATGAAACTGATTAGTGCTGATCTAGTTTTAGACAACAACAAATTGAACAATATTTTGTTTAATTTTTGCCTCATAAATTTTATTGTCTGCGTTTCACAATTCAACTCCGTTTCTGTACTTACCATGGCGTCCCGCTTCAAGTGTCGTACTCGTCATCGAGTACCCAATTCTTAATAGATGATCACATAGTTGTATATTGAACTAAGGCTTTCAGTTTATACAGTTATGCACGCAGCTACACTCGAACATCTTACAATGATTTCTGGATTTAAGAAGTTAAAGAATTAATTATTTCATTCATTAATTACCAGAAAATCTGTTAAAGAAACAAAACAAGAAATGAAAAAAAAAAAAAAAGAAACTACATCAAAGAAATTATATTACTTTATTTTATTTTATTTTATTTTAGTTTAGTTTAGTTTATTTTAAATTACCGTTAAATTCATTCTGGGCGGGGGGAAGGACTGTCCTTCATTATTTGAGCGTAAACTTGGCTCCAGTATTTTCCTAAATATTTGTGTTATATCCATTACAAGTTAATGAAACAGAGGTGTGCGTCAGTTTGGTGGAGTCATAAACAGTTCGCATTCACCGCTGGAAAAAAAGTAAGGAAATGAAAAAAAAAGCATTCATTGATGATACGCGAAAAATGCCGCTCGAGGGGCTAGAAATAGCAAAGAAATCTTACACGCTATCACCTTCAATATAAAAAGATGTGTATGGTGGAATGTTGTCCCTACTACTTTCTTAGAGTTTAGGTCTATCATGAACCCCAGGACTTGTAAAGCCAGAGTTTAACCTGGTTTCCATTGTGATAAGGAATTGAGATCCAAACACCCTCGCCTGAAAAGTGCCGCCAGTCTGTCACAGGGATACTGTGCAGCTATTGCTGGAACGTAATAACAGCTGTGTTGAGTAAAGCTTAGTAAGGTGAGGTGTTTTGCTCAAGAACACAACGCACTGGCCTGTCTGGGAATCGACACGACAGTCTTTCGATTGTATGCGCAACACCACAACCAACAGGCCACGCGCCTCCACGTGTTACCGGATAGAAAAGAAAAAAACATACAAATATACGGGATAGACATGACAGGAATTTATGTTTTTCATACATGGTTCGCTTGACTGACGCTGAGCTAGAGCTAAATAACAGCGACAACAATAACAACAACAACAACAACGACGATGCAGACGATTAGGGCTTGGATTACTGATTAAGATTAGAAATAAGAGACAGCGTTAATTAAGGCTCGGATTACAAGTTGGAATTAGAAATGAGCCAGGGTTAAGGTTTAGAGTAGGGCTTAGCTGCAGGTGGGCCTGGCTGCAGGTGGGCCTGGCCGCAGCCGGCACATACACTAGTGAAGAATTCTCTGTGGTATCAATATTTCTAAAATACCAATAATAATAATAATCATAATCATAATAATAATAATAAGAAGAAGAATAACAACAACAACTCTGAGCAACTCTGGACCCCTATAACAACTGGAAGCCACCCGGACATGATAAGATCCCTAACTTCTGGTTAAAATATCAGATAGGAACATAAAAAGCTAGCAGAGCCAGAGACGGCTCACTGAAGAGAAAACTATCCTAATTTCCAAATCCACTGAAACGGCAAACCCACAAAATTACAGACCAATAACTTGTCTACCTACAATCTACAAAGCCTTTACTGCAATAGCATCACAGAGAATGAGCAAGCATCTGGAAGAAAACAACCTGTTTCCAGAAGACCAGAAGCGATGCTGCAAGGGCTCATACGGTTGTAAAGATCAACTAATGATCAATAAAGTCATAACTGAAGACAGCCGCAGAAAGAAGAAAGGTCTAAGTATGGCCTGGATCAATTACCGAAAGACTTTTGATAGTATTCCCCACACATGGATCCTAGAAATACTAGCCATGAACAAGGTAGCACCAATAATCATAAGATATATGACACATTCCATGAATAAATGGCAGACGAATGTTACGTAACCTCAGTTTATGAGAGACAGGAGTTTCCGAAGAAATTCTGATTACAACAGCGAAAATGAAGCTGGACCTTTAAGGGAAGGCCTCTCTCTTGGCAGTGGTTTAGTAAAGATGCAGATTGACCACAGCTGTTATACTAATACAACATCAGCAGATAATAGAGCAAGGAATTGGAAGTGGGCCAGCGAAGAAAACAGGATAGTGATGCAGTGCTACTTTGAAAGTGAACCTAAAAGAAGGGGCTATGGAAAGCGGATGTTAAAGTAACTGAACAGAGATTAGTTGATCAAGCAAATACTATTGAGAGAAGAAAGTGAATGACAGAAGAGATCACAAGAGAACTGGAAAATCTTTTGTGGAACCCTAGGGTTCCGGAGAACCCCGGTTGAGAAACGCTGACCTACAAGTGGTACAGTGAGTGAATGACTGAACGTGAAATTGTTGATAGTTTGGAGCTACAAACCGTCATATTATATTCTAACAGACCAAATCTTATATATTCCATCCATCCATATATGTGTGTGTGTGCGTGTGTGTACATGAGTGTACATGAGTGTATTATGTGTGTGTATGTGTGTTCTCACTCATTCTCAATTCTCACCTTCCTTTCTTGCACACACTCTATCCATTCCTTTCTTCTATTCCTCATTTTATTTCTCTTTACTCTCTCTCTCTCTCTCTCTCTCTCTCTCTCTCTCTCTCTCTCTCTCTCTCTCTCTCTCTCTCTCTCTCTCTCTCTCTATTTATGGAATCTATCCTGTCATTCTCTCAAAGTATCTCTCAATATATCAAGCGCTTCCTCTATACCTATACGAATAGATAACACACATACATGCATGCATACACATACACGCGTATACATACATACATACATACATACATACATACACACAAAATCTTTGACATCTTTTATTTACTTCTGAGAGTTCTTCAAACGCGACGAACGAATATGGTAATTATCAGAATAGGCTTGGAGAAGATTAGAAAATACTTATGGCTATCGAATAGATATCAATAGATATCAATAGCGAATCAGTTAAAAGGCTCTTTGCAATAATTGGTATTTCAATAACTGGTGGCTTATACATGTCAGCCATTCATTACTTACCGCCGACAGGTGGCGTGTTAGTCAATACATACATACGTTTATGTATGCTTGTATACATATAGATATTTATGTATGCATGCATGTACGCATGTATATGCATGCATACACACACACACACACACACATATATATATATATGTGTATACTACATGTGTACAGGTGTGTTTTTGTATATGTATATGTTTGTGTATATATAGATACTTGTGTATGCATGTATGTATTATGTATGCATGCATGTATGTACGTATATATATATATATATATATGTATATATATATATATATATATATATATATATATATATATATATATAAGTATGTATATCTATAAATCTTTGTGTGTGTGTGTGTGTATATACATATATATATATATATATATATATATATATATGCATGCATACATACAAACATTCATACATACATGCATATATATTATAAAGAGCGAGCGGGGAAAGAGAGAGCTGAGAAGAAAGTTAGAAGGAAAGAAAAAGAAGAGATGAGAACCTCTTTTGCTTGAGATTTTAGTCTGTACACACATCAAGCTTCACAGGTTTTGGCTAAATGTAAGACGCTATCGGTGAAGTGGAGACGTTATCAGAGCTCCCACTCGAATCACGCTTCTCTTTCAGGTTCTATTG
The DNA here is from genome assembly GCF_046866305.1 of Octopus bimaculoides. Lineage (NCBI taxonomy): Eukaryota > Metazoa > Mollusca > Cephalopoda > Octopoda > Octopodidae > Octopus > Octopus bimaculoides. The sequence continues at coordinate 32,138,923 of NC_142943.1, read as the reverse complement.
CTTCCATTCTGAGTTCTAATTCAGCTACCGTCAAGTTCTCTCTCATTTTCTTGAGGCAATGAAATAAAATCCAAGGGCAGGGAACTGGTGGAATCATAAGAACTTCTTCCAGAATACCTTATACTGTTTGTCTCACGTTTGAACAGGGTTTTTGAAAGACTTAACCGGTTTCACAAATTTCTTTGATTTTCAAAAGTTGATAGAAAAAGACGTGGAGCTATGCTGCAACTGGTTTGCTTCTGATTGGAATTCAAAAACTTGAGTCATGTTCTCTCATTAAAAATAAAAAGACACTGTTTGAATTCCAATCAGGAGCAAGGCAGTTGTAGCATAGTTCCACTTCTTTCTCTCTCAACTTCAGAGAAGCCTGTAAAGCCGGTTAAATTCTTTAAAATTTAAAAATAAAAAAATCTACACGAATCCCAGTGTATTTCTAGCTGCTTTTTTTTTTCTATATTTCAACCCGTGTGGAATAAAATAACTTAGTTATGTGTGTGAATGTGTGTGTGTGTGAATGTGTATGTGTGAATGTGTGTCTGTGTGTGTGTAAATGTGTGCGTGCGAATGTGTGTATGTGTGTGTAAATGCGTGTATATTTACACAGATTTAAATATACACATATATATTTAAATGTGTGTATTTAAATACACACTTTTAAATCCATATTTAAATGTATTTAAATGTGTGTGTATACACACACACACACACACACATGTGCATGTATATATGTGTGAATGTGTGTGTGAAATTGTATGCGTGTATGTGTGTATGTGTTCATAAATGCACACACACACATACACGTGTGTGTGTATGTGTGTGAGAGTGTTTGTATATGTGTGTGTGAAATTGTGTGCGCGTGTGTGTGTGTGTGTGTGTTTATAAATGCATGTATGTATATAGCAACGTAGATTGAAACACGATACATTTGGATATGAATGCCTCCTAGTATTTAGACCTTCCTTAATTGTTTTTCTTTTTATGCTTGTACCCACTGCGCAGTTCCATCTTTAGGGGGAACGACGAAATATGTGCGACAAAAGGGGGTTGATATAAACAACAACAAAGAAACACTTTGAAGTGGCTGGATGCCCCAGTATGGCCGCCAACCTGTGACTGAAACTAGTAAAGGGAAAAAGAATAACCAACTGTATCACCTGCAGTGAGTACCGGAAATGGTGACGCCGAAAACCCGGAAACATGGGTGGTATGAAGAAAAAAAATGATTGATGCGTTTGGAGAAGAAGGGAGAAACAGAGGGTGGCAGTAATAATGATATGTAGAGAGTGGAGGGAGAGAGAGAGAGAGAGAGAAAGAGAAAGAGAAGGAGGGAGAAGTTGAGAGAGTGGGTGAGAGAGAGAGAGAGAGAGAGAGAGAGAATAGGGGATGAGAGAGAGAGATAGTGAAAGAAGTGAGTCTTAAAGTCCAGATGACTACGACCGGAAGGGTGGTTGTTTATACGTAGATTAGCCGTGACCGGATAAACAGGTTTGGGTGGATCGCTAGAGGATTGAACCTCTAGAGCAGGATACTACACAAAGTTTCTTATTTGATCTGGTTAAAGAGTAATGGGAAAAAAAACTACGGAAGAGCATAACATCACGTTTGAATCAGACATGGGTGATGTATGGATGTATCGTTCGCGTATCTTCTCTTTTATTCTTTATCTTTTAGTTGTTCAAATCATTAGACTGCGGCCATGCTAGGGTACCGCTTTGAAGAATTTTAGTCGAACGAATCGATCTCAGTACCTTTTTTTTAAAGCCTGGTATTTGTCCCATCGGTCTTTTTGCTGAACTGCTGAGTCAGGAGTACGTGAACACATAAATATTGGTTATCAAGCGATGATAAAGAACAAACACAAACACAAAAACACATATCACACACACACACACACACACACACACACACACACACACACACACACACGTGTGTGTGTAGGTACGTACGACTGCTTTTTTTTTATTTCCCATCTAACAAATGAACTCACAAGGCTTTGGTCAGCCCAGTGCTATAGTAGAAGACACTTGCCCAAGATGACACGCTCTGGGACTGTAGACCAAACCTGTAAAGATTTGTGAAAAAAAAAATCTTAATCTTATGGCGATTCCTAACAACCATACTGATATTTGTCTCGTCCGAATTTTACAGAAATTTTCTGTTACATTTATTGTTTTAAATGCAGTAATTAAGAAGCTTCCATGGCCAAGCGAGTCACCAGATATGAAACCAATTGAACACTTCTGGGGTATAATGGACAGGACACTTCGTAAAAAGAACAAGAAAGCATCCCCAAAGCCAGATCTTTAGAGATTACTGTATGAAACCAGGCAAGAAATTCCTGAAGAGAATATTCGTCATCTGATCAGTAACACGCCTAATAAGGTCCTTGCATTGAAAAATATAAAGGGCATGTCTACTAAATATTAGATATTCACATTTTAATAATCAATAAATAATTTGAATGTATAATTTCAGATTTAAATAAATTTTACGATTATAAGGGTGTCTATTCCTGTCATATCTATATATGAGTGTATGTGCGTGCGTGTGTGTGTGTGTGTGTGTGTATGTGCGCACACGCACGCGTGCATGTATATATATATATGTATATATATATATATGTAATATATATATATATGAAATATATATATTTATATATATATATATATATATATATATATATATATATATATATATATATGAACACATCCATCCGAACTGAACTGACAGCAGAATCTCTCAATAGAGCGAAACTGAAACTTAAATCCGCGCACTTAAAAGCATATTATGCCACCTGAGGAGTCTTCTTTGTATATATATATATATATATATATATATATATATATATATATATGTATGTATGTATGTATGTATATATACGACGGACTTCTTTCAGTTTCCTTCTACCAAGTCCACTCACAAGGCTTGGTTGCCCTAATGCTGTTGTCGAGGAAACTAGCCCAAAGTGTCATGCAGCGGCACTGAACTCAGAACCATGTGATTGGGAAACAAAATTCTTATCTCAGTCATGCCTCCGCTTATATATTACGTGTGTACATGCGTGTGTTCGTGTGTATGTACGCGTATGCATGCGTGTGTATATGTTTATGTGTATACGTATGCATATGTGTGTTTGTATGCATATGTGCTTCTATGCATGTGTGTGTGCGTGTGTGTATGCTTAAGTCTATGCGTCCATTTCTATATGTATGTATATTTACGTGTTTGCATGTATGTGTATATGCACGTATATGTTTGTATATGTACGTAAGTGTGTATAAGGGGCGTGTTACTGTTTGAGTGAATGTGAGTTAGTACGTGTATGTAAGAATGTTTGAATGTGTGTACATATTAGTGCGTGTGTATGTATCTGTGCGCATTAGTGTGTGTCTGTGTGTGTGTGTGTGTGTGTGTGTGTGTATGTGTGTGTGTGTGTGTGTGTGTGTGTGTGTGTGTGTGTGTGAGTGACGATCTTTCCAGAAAGGTTTCTCACTGTGTGACTTTGAATTCTTTCTTCTTAATCATTCCTCAAAGACATTTCATTTGAAAAACTTTTGGTCCGATTTTCTTTTATTTCTTTTTTTCACTTTATTTATTTATTGATTCATTTATGTTGAGAGGCTAGAAACTTTTGTTGTTGTTGTTGTTTTTGCTGTTATTCCAACAAATATGCTGGTACCTCCTACTAAATACTTTTAAATAGCCAAC
>NC_142943.1:32130215-32132715 GCF_046866305.1 Octopus bimaculoides | reverse complement strand
GAACTTTAAGAGCCAGAACGAATAACGTAAGCCATTCCCTACTTCTACCCACGTCCTACTGGTTCTGCTAATCTACCGCCGTACTACAGCAGGAGCATCAACAACACCAATAATAATAATAATAATAATAATAATAATAATAATAATAATAATAATAATAACGGCTTCAAATTTTGCCACAAGGGCAGCGATTTTGAGGTAGGGGATGAGTCGATAACATCGACTCCCAGTGCCCAACTGGTGCTTATTTTGTCGGCCCCGAAAGGATAAAAAGCAGTCGACCTCGGCGAGATTTGAATTCAGAACGTAGCGAGAGACGAAATACCGCTAAGTATTTTGCCCGGCGTGCTAATGATTCTGCCAGCTCACCGCCTTAATTATGATGATGATGATGATGATGATGACGATGATGATGATGATGATGATGATGATGATGATGATGATGATGATGATGATGATGATGATAATAATAATAATAATAATAATAACAACAACAACAACAACAACAACAACAACAACAACAACAACAACAACAAGTAATAATAACTAAGAATAAGTGAGTGCAAAGATCTCAATTCAGTTGATAAATATACATGCTTATTCTAACAAAGAAAAGAAACCAAATTAGTATTCAGAATTTAATACTATAGTAATTACATTATAATGATCGTAATTAAAAGTTCAAATATAAGTAAACTAATGTTGTAGAGTTCAAAGAAATGGCGCCCAAATTTTCACCTTACCAAAAGTTATGCTTTTTAATGAATCTGTACTCCACTATTCATTACAGTTATTACAAAGATATAAATCATTACAGTACGGCAGACACGTTTTATTGCTCTTGTTATTTGTAATTAATTCTTTAATTTTAGATTTATATATCACTTTCTTTTAAGAGAAAAGATAGACACATATATAGGCGTATATATATGTGTGTGTGTGTCTGTGCGTGCGCGAGTGTTCGTATCTATATATGCATGTGTTTATATATATATTTGTATATATGTATGTATATATATATATATATATACATATGTATATATGTATACAGTAATACCTCAATTTACGAGGACTTGCTTTACGTGGGCTCGCTTTACGAGATCCGGGTGCACAAGCTTTATTTTTCAAGCACAAGATCCAAAGTTTGAACGAAATGCGAAAGTTTCTACTACCATCACAAATGCTTCTGTGTGTTGCCGTGAAATTCAGAGAGTGAACAAAAAAGCTTCCTCTAAGTAAGCAACTTTAGACTTGTTTTTGAAAAAGAAATCTACAAGTCCGTCTACGAGCGCTTGTGGATCGGTGATCACGTCTACAACTTAAAGAAAATTTGAAAACATTGATCGGTGTTTAGGCGTTGTTAGTTTGTCCTTGCGTGGTTTTGGTATGTGAAGTGCGTAAGCTACCTTACCAAGACAAGGTCGCACCAACAAGAGAGAAGAATTTGGGTTTCGGAGAATTTCGGGGGCCTGATGATGTATTTAGGCGTTGTTAGTTTGCCCTTAGCTGTTGGCAACCGAGGGCGTAAGCTCTCTTACCACGACAAGGTCACGCCAACAAGAGAGAAGGACTTGGGTTTCGAGAGATTTCGTGGGGTCAGATGATAATGAACATGAAGATGCGTTCGGTGGGGGTGGGATTGCGAGCCAGAAAGAACGCATTAATGTTGGGGAGAGGGAAAGAAAGAGACAGAGAGGTTTTGAGTGTGGGCGGTGGAGAAAAAAGTGATACGAATGAACAGGGGAAGTGGGGGTGGCAGGGAGGTGGGAGCGAGTGGATAGGGTGTTGGGTTGGATGATTAACGTAATTAGATGCTGTTTTTAGGGGAACGTGCTCACACGCTGGCATTCAGACCCCCTTCGCCACAGTTGTCTTTTTGCCGATTTCACCTCATTTACAAGACTCAGACCATCCACACCCGTGCATACCTTTTATACTATTCATCTCTCTCTCTCTCTCTCTCTCTCACTCTTTCTCTCTCCCTCAACCTTGCCTAAGGTGATGTAAGGAATGAGGGATGAGGAAATGGAAATCGTGGGGGGGGGGGAGTGGTGCAATGAGGAAGTGAATTAATGAGATGAAATAAGATTTTTTTTTTAATGAGATGATTTTTTGTAATAATTTGAAAATATTTGAAATAAGAGATTTATTTAAAATAAGAAAGAGATTTAATATTTTTCATATACTGTTATTTATTCATTATTATTATTTTGTGTTACTTTTAGAGACGAGAGTGTGCTCCTTTCGCTTCTCTCTCTCTCTCTCTCGCTCTCTCTCTCTCTCTCTCTCGCTCTCTCTCTCTCTCTCTCTCTCTCTCCCTCCCCCTCTCTCCCTCCACCTCTCTCCCACCCCCTCTCTCCCTCAGCCTCGTCTCCGTCAGTATCTATAGAAGCGATGTGGGTGCAATGATTGAGATGTAGATCCTTTTGTTTTAAATATATAAAATGAAGTAAAATACAAACCATACGAACCCACTTGCGTCCATCACCATTCCATGAAA
>NC_142943.1:32102715-32107715 GCF_046866305.1 Octopus bimaculoides | reverse complement strand
TTAATCGCTGATTATGTATCTTCATTTTTATGGGAATTTTTGAGCGTTTTTTGTTTTGCATTTTTTTCTAATGTATCCTGTGAGTAATAAATCGAAAATAATTAACGTTCTACCATGGATTCACAAATTGTATCTGTTACAAGAAACAAATAACTATGCATACGAATTGCCATAATACTATCGAGACAATTTAATTAACCACCTGGATTTATCTAATCCCTATTCATTCCATTATATGTGTGTTTATGTGAGTGTGTGTGTGTGTGTACGTGTGTGCTTACACTGACTATGTAATTTCATATTTATTTTGCAAGATTCTTGATGCGAAAATGAGTGTTCTGACAGATGTTTTATTGGCGGGTGGCTGGGTGGCTGGGTGGCTGGATGGCATTTTGCCATTTTGCAAGGACATGCCAATGATGTGGTCAAGAATGGCGAGCAAAGGCTTCTGACTGATCGTTCGAACGATTAATCAAGCTATTGATCAGTTAATTCGCTAATTGGTTAACGATTTGAAAATTAATAATAATAATAATAATAATAATAATAATAATAATAATAATAATAATAATAATTAATTCGTTTTATTGGCCACAAGGGCTAATATCAATTAAAAACATATAAGGACAAAGACAGGACGAAGGTTACAAAAGGTTTTGTCCGAAAAGGTAGGAAAGTTCGTCTAAACAGAGGAAGAAAACGGAGAAAGATATAATAAATAAATAGATAAATAAATAGATAAATAAATAAGTAGAACTCCCAAAGGGGGAGGCGCTTCGAAAAAGGAAAGGTTACACGTGGAGAAACCCATAAAACCACAGGAGCCTGGTCAGAAAAAATAAGAAAGGGGTATAGAGCCCTTTCTCCTTTTACATTACCTTTTTTTTTCTTTTTTTTTTTCTACAGGTGTATTCTCAGAATTGGTCCGTTTATACTGGACATTCTTCCAACAGTCACCCATCTTTCAACGAATTTGCTATGAGACAGCACTTCCCTCTCTACTCTCATCTTCCTTTTCAAGTGGAACTTGAAAAAGTTGATGAGGCCTTGGCCAAAGAGGAAAGTGTCTGTCTTTAGCCCTTTCAAACGGGTCCACCATATCACCTCTTTCGCTACAGCCACTAGGCATAGGAAAATTGCCTTGCCCTCCTGGTTAAAGGAGGTCGGTGGGTCAATTCTCACGATGGATTCAGCTGATAGCCGGATCCGTCCTACACGTGACAGTAGCTGTTCGATATAAACCCACAGGTCAGCAATGCTCGGGCACTGGACGAGTGCGTGCAGAACGGTTTCGTCGTCCTGAGCGCACCTCGGGCAGGCCCGGTTGACGGCACTTCCATGTCGGTAGAGTTTATCTCGAACAGGTAGCGCACCTCGGTAGCACTGCCAGGCGAGGGACCTTTGGAAATTATCCATGGGCCCCGGCCCGAAAGTTCTCCTGAACAGACTGCTTAGCTGATCATCCTCGATGCCTAGAGTTTCCCCGAGAACGTCGTCGCACTTTTCTCCCACTAACCCTCTATAGAACGCTAGAGTGGAGCTACTACCGATCGCACTGCCCGCCTGACTGAGGGCGGTGAGAGCTTGGCGGCACTCGAGGTGCCAAGCGCCCTTTCTCGGTCTACGTTTGATCCAGGATTGCAGCTCTGTTAAAGAAACGAACTGCGGAAAATCGCGTCTGACGAAAGGCGACCACACCTGTTCACCGTCCAGGAAACGTTTGAGATGTCGTAGCCTGAGCGCATGTTTGCGCATCAGCAACCACGGCATGCCAAGGCCTCCGTTCAGCGGTTGTTGACAGCAGATGGAGCGCCTGACCAGTGGTACCTGACCCTTCCACAAAAAGTTGAAGAGCAAGCGTACTATCTTGGTTAACCAGCGGTCGGGACAAGGGACGACGGTCAAACGGTAATAGATGACGGATGCGATGTACGCATTCGCCAACTCCGCTCGACCTTTCAAGGAGAGCTTCCTCTCAGCCCATTTCTGGGTGAGGTTGGCCACCCTGTTCGTCACTTCTTCCCAGTTTTTCTCCAACTGGAGGTCCGGACCGAACCAGACCCCGAGCAGTTTAACGGGTCCGTCTGTCCAGCGCCCTACGACGCTGTTGGACGGCATGGACTTGCCCCTCCAGGTGCCTAGTTGCAAGCCCACTGACTTTGCCGCGTTAATTTTCGCACCTGTCACCGCTTCATACTCGTTTAGTGTCTCGCCAATCAGGTCAATATGCCTGTGACTCGACACCATCACGGTGACGTCGTCGGCATAGGCAGACACGCTCCTTCCACATCCCAGATCACGCGGGACGTCCCTCAAAGCGTCCAACTTCCGCAGTAATGGCTCGAGAGTCAATACATACAGAAGGGCGGAGAGAGGACACCCTTGGCGAACCGAACGCGAGATGTTGAACGGTTCCGATAGATGGCCGTTCACCCGTATGACCGAGCAGATGCCGCTGTATAAAGCAGCTATCCACCCGCGGAAGACCGAACCGAAGCCAGCTGCCTTGAGAACAGCTGCCAGGTATCGATGGTCGACCCTATCGAAGGCTTTAGACTGAATAATAATAATGATAATAATAATAATAATAATAATAATAATAATAATAATAATAATAATAATAATTAATTCGTTTTATTGGCCACAAGGGCTAATATCAATCAAAAACATGTAAGGGCAAAGACAGGACGAAGGTTACAAAAGGTTTTGTCCGAAAAGGTAGGAAAGTTCGTTTAAACAGAGGAAGAAAACGGAGAAAGATATAATAAATAAATAGATAAATAAATAGATAAATAAATAAATAGAACTCCCAAAGGGGGAGGCGCTTCGAAAAAGGAAAGATTACACGTGGAAAAACCCATAAAACCACGGGAGCCTGGTCAGAAAAAATAAGAAAGGGGTATAGAGCCCTTTCTCCTTTTACATTACAACGAATTTGCTATGAGACAGCACTTCCCTCTCTACTCTCATCTCCCTTTTCAAGCGGAACTTGAAAAAGTTGATGAGGCCTTGGCCAAAGAGGGAAGTGTCTGTCTTTAGCCCTTTCAAACGGGTCCACCATATCACCTCTTTCGCTACAGCCACCAGGCATAGGAAAATTGCCTTGCCCTCCTGGTTAAAGGAGGTCGACGGGTCAATTCTCACGATGGATTCAGCCGATAGCCGGATCCGTCCTACACGTGACAGTAGCTGTTCGATATGAACCCACAGGTCAGCAATGCTAGGGCACTGGATGAGTGCGTGCAGAACGGTTCCGTCGTCCTGAGCGCACCTCGGACAGGCCCGGTCGACGGCACTTCCGTGCCGGTAGAGTTTATCTCGAACAGGTAGCGCACCTCGGTAGCACTGCCAGGCGAGGGACCTTTGGAAATTATCCATGGGCCTCGGCCCGAAAGTTCTCCTGAACAGACTGTTTAGCTGATTATCTTCGACGCCTAGAGTTTCCCCGAGAACGTCGTCGCACTTTTCCTCCACTAAAACCTCTATAGAACGCTAGAGTGGAGCTACTACCGATCGCACTGCCCGCCTGACCGAGGGCGGTGAGAGCTTGGCGGCACTTGAGGTGCCAAGCGCCCTTTCTCGGTTTATGTTTGATCCAGGATTACAGCTCTGTTAAAGAAACGAGCTGCGGAAAATCGCGTCTGACGAACGGCGACCACACCTGTTCACAGTCCATAATAATAATAATAATAATAATAATAATAATAATAATAATAATAATAATAATAATAATAATGATGATGATGATGATTTCCTTACTTGCCACAAGAGATGCATAAATACAAAAATTTAAACTCATCAGCGAAGAACCAGAAAGACCTATATTTAATGACATACCACTCCGCCCTTAATTACACCTATCAATACGAACTACTTCCAGTGACAGTGATATATCCCTCCTCCACCAATAATACTACGCTTAACCTCCCCCTATCTCTCGTGCTCTTCTTCCTCCTTTCCTCCCTCTGTCAGGCTTACATTTAACATTCCTCCTACTTCAGTCTTTCTTTAGTCTACCTCCCTCTTACACTCACTTTAAGCATCTGCCTGTCACCCCATCTCGCTCTTTCTTTTTTTCCTCTCACGGTTTATCTATCTATTTATTTTTCTACCTCTTTGTGTGTCTGTCTGTCTATCGATATGTTTTATCCCCCTTTTTTGTTCTTCAAGTTTCCTTATTTATCAATCGATCACTCCTCATTTCTTTCATTATGCCTTGCTTTCATTTTCTATCCTCTCTTTATCCTCCTCTCTCTTCTTTTTCTCCTTTCCTCTCCCTTCTACCATTCTCTAACCCTACTACCCTCTCGTCATATTTTCCCTCTTACACATTTTCTTGTATTTTTCTTTTTACCTTCTCTATTCTTTCACTCTCATACTCTCTTTCCCCCACCTATCTTTCTCCCTTTCATCGTACAGTCCTCCTTCTCCCCACACTATCTCCCACTCTACCTTCCTTAACATTCCACCACCTCGTTTTCTTTTTCTCCCAACATTACTTCCTTCTTACACTCACTTTAATCTTTTCATTCCTACTTTCATTTTCTCTCTCTCTCTAGCATTATTTTCTTTCTCCTTGATTTACTTCCTCTCTCTCTCTCTCTCTCTCTCTCTCTCTCTCTCTCTCTGTTGTTCTCACACTGCAACTCCCCCGTTTCTATCTCCCTCTCTCTTTCTCTAACTATTCCTCTCTGTCTCACTCTATATTTTCATCTCCACCTCCGCAATTTCCTTTCTGTTTTCTTCTTTTTCTCAACAAGCCTCTCACTACTACTCTGTCTACTTCACTCCCTCTCGCTCTCCCTCTATCTATCTATCTATCTATCTAACTACACTTTTAATCTATCACTTTCTCATTTATTCTCCTCTCTGATCCACTCACGCTTGGCCTCAAAACCTTCATTCACGCTCTTTCGGAGAAGTCAGCAAGGCAGCCGCGACTCATAAGTTATCGAGCATACTAGAAATAGCAGTCAACTCTCCTTTAAACCACAGAATGC
>NC_142943.1:32083645-32088645 GCF_046866305.1 Octopus bimaculoides | reverse complement strand
TTCGAGCTACGCTCTTCAACAGAAAGAATACGGAGACAAGGAGAAAAACACGGAGAAAAAAAATTGAATAGTGTTCAGTCAACGGTCAATCATAATATATATATATATATATATATATATATATATATATATATATATATATATATATATATATATAAATATATATATATATATATATATATATACTGTATATATATATATATTAAACTTTAGTATATATATATATATATATATATATATATATATATATATATATATATATATATATACTGTATATATATATATATTAAACTTTAGTATATATATATATATATATATATATATATATATATATATATATATATATATATATATATATATATATCACTGTGGCTATATATGTATTCATACATATACATAAACCATTATACTACATATTTCTTTGACTAAAACCCTTTAAAGCGATGCTCCAGCATGACTGCAGGAAATGTCTGAAACGTAAAAGAACAAAAGTATTGTGTGTGTGTGCGTGTGCGTGTGTGTGTGTGTATTTGTGTGTGTGTGTGTGTTTGTGTGTGTGTGTAAGAGAGAGTATTTGTTTGTACATACATGTATACCTAATGTGCGTATGCTTAAGATAGAAGTAACGTTGTGTGTGTGTGTGTGTGTGAGAGTGTGTGTGTGAGAGTGTGTGTGTGTAAAGGGAGCAAAAATACAAATGAAGATGTGATCTGGCAAAATTAATACCAAGCCATAAATTAAGGTCTGAATTGAAACGAAAACTAGAAATTTAGGAAGTTTATGGTCCGATTGCAAGAAGTGTCATGACGGCCATTTGTCTTTCTTCCTTGACTGCCTCGGGTCGGCCCACACCTTGTGCGTGAGACTGGTTCTACGGAAGGTGTGTGGAAACTCATTGTTGTAGTATACATGTTACTGAAAGGTGCAGTTATTGTCACATACCGGATGTTTCTCTCATTCTGCCTCAGAATCATGTTCAGGACGCGAATGTCTGAGAAATGTTCTGGTATTTCCATAGACTATAACACGAAATTCTCTATTTCTAGAATTCATAAGTGTGACGTTGTCTCACAATGAGTTGAGCTTATTACGTTACACACACACACACACACACACACACACACACACACTCACACACACCAACACACACAGACTCACATATACAGTCGTATACACTCACTTATACACACACATACAGAGTGATTATGCTATATACATTTATATACATATACTTACACGTATATATTTATTGCGTATATACACTCATATATATATATATATATATATATATATATATATATATATATATATATATATATATATACACTCACATACATATATCTTGTGCAATGTGTATGTATGTGTGTTGATCATTGTCATGAGTTGCGTGGAACAGGAAAATGTCCACTATATATATATATATATATATACACACACACACACACACACACACGCGCATACACACACATACTTGCACATATGTGGTCGTATGTATAAACGTACGTGAAGATATATACACACACGCCCTTATGTATATATACTGGCGTTTGTGTGTACCATACGTAATCCATCGTTATTTATATTCATACAATGCCAAGAAGAAAAAAATAATGATCACCTTATACACTACAGCACAAAAACATATTTCTATTATTTATTGATCTGCTATACATTCATATTATTCCTCATGGTCTGCTACGTTGGCTGAATGTCGTAAATTTTGTGACCAAGTGTATTTTTGTTTAAATCTACCCCAGTACTTTTTTTTTTTTATATTCACCCTTATATTACATTATTGACGTTTCTATTAAATCTACCCTTTATTGTTATACTTGTTTCAATTCCATCTCCGCTTGTATTATATTTGGTCCCAAGTGGTCACAATCCATCTTTGTACTTTATTATATTCGGTTTCAATAAATCTACCCTGGTATTACATTGTACTCGGTTGCATTAAATCTACCATGAAATGAAATTGTACTCACTTTCATCAAATCGATCCTGTTTTATCATATTGCACTTTGTTTCATTAACTCTACCATGCTATATTAAACTGCTCTCGGTTTCATTAAATCTATCCTGGTATACCACATTTTACTCAATTTCATTAAATCTACCCTGGTGTTAAATTGTACCCGCTTTCATTAAATTTACCTTACTATATTACACTGTACTCGGTATCATTAAATTTACCTTGGTATTAAATGGTACCCGATTTCATTAAATCTACCCTGTTATATTACACTGAAAAATTTTACTCTCCGCTCGAGACCTCATCGTCTCCTTTCAAGTTCACTTGGAAAGGAAAGTGCTGGTGGAGAGGGAAGTGCTCTTTTGACAAAGGTGGAAAGAGAGGCAAAAAGGATTAGCGTAGATTGGAGAACAACAGTTGGGTGAGGGATTATGCCCTCGGCGATGAGGGTGATCATGGACGTGTAAGGTTCTTTGGTTGGCCCTGGTTGGGAGCTCACCTGGATCACATGTAATTATTTCTTCTTATTTCGAACTCTTAATTTCTCTCCTCATCTTTTTTTTATATTAACTGCTCTACAAATTATAAACAGCCCTTATAATGTCTTCTATGTCTGATGTTCCTGTGAGAAATAAAAGAAATCATCAATATCATATGCCCATATGGCGTAGTGCTAAAGAGCGTGGGTTACTAACCCCAAGATTCCACGTTTGATTCCAGGCAGTGACCTGAATAATAATAATAATAATGATAATAATAATAATAATAATAATAATAATAATAATAATAATAATAATAATAATAATAACATCGAAAAATACCTTAGGAATCAGAACCCAGGTTCGAAATTTCCCCAAGACACCTGATGAAGGCTGGAGGGTATATCAGCCGAAACGTTGTGTTAACAACAAACAAGATGAGGACAAATATCCGTCAAATGTAAATAATGTAAATAATGATCATAATTAGTTGTATTTAAATTGGAATTAGTATTTTGTCTTTCAGCCTTTCGGGGTCGATAGATTAAGCACCAATGAAACACTGGGATCGATTTAATCAACAGGTCCCCTCCCGCCAAATTTCAGTCCTTTTGCCTATAGTAGAAAAGGATTAGCATCATCATCATCATCATCATCATCATCATCATCATCATCATCATCATCATCATCATCATCATCATCATCATCATCATTAATATTATTATTATTATTATTATTGAGTGAGATCGCAGTGCATGCCATCAAAGTGACACTGGGGTACAAACATACAAACCCCAGTATATCTATCATGACTACACGTCCGGTAAGGGTATACCAGGCACATGCATCACAACCATATGTGTGCGACATGGTGATCTCATATGAATATAAACAGCACATGAACTTACAGGTGGGGGTCTAGTTAGAATTTTCTTCAGGTAGAGTAGCCCATCCCTCTCAGAAGGTCCCTGAATAAGGGTTGATTTGAAGGATGATGAAACACCCATGTTTCCAAAGGTGAATTATCCAAACCCCAAAGAATTCTTCTCAACACATGGCTATGATGCTCTCTCACTACTTCTGCTCGTGATCAGATATGCACATATCGTCAGCCACTAAGGGACATTCTCAACTGGTTAAGGTCAAGCAACTGACAAGCAAACCTGTAGTATTGAGCAGAATATTTGCTTTAGACAAAACAATGTACAAGATAACACTTCCAACCAGTTAAGATCAGAGGCCATGAGAGCCACTGCCTGGTACCAAATTTCAGGCCTTGTACCTATAATAGAAAGGATTATAATTATAATAATAATAATAATTATTATTATTATTATTATTATTATTATTATTATTATTATTATTATTATTATTGTACTGTACTGTGCTGCCAGGAAACGTTAAAATGCCGGAGTTCAATGTTCGGAGCTCAAATTCTGCCATGATCGACTCGGTCGTTCGTTTCGTCATTTCGGGATCGATAAATTTAGTATCAGTTAAGCACCGGGGTCGAGGCAATCAACTAGCGCACTTCACCCATTCCTACACAAGATCTCAGGCTTTATGCCTATAGTAGAAAGGATTCATTATCATCATCATCATCATCATCATCATCATCATCATCATCATCATCATCATGTGGTTGGGAAGCAAGTGTAGCAATGATATATTGCAAAGTAAGGAGACCAAATACTTTCAAAAGTTTGTTGAAATATTTGCGACAGAAACCGTATATCTCTATTTTGCAATATTGACTTTCGTTTCTTTGTATCCTGTGTTCGAAATCCAGCTGTGTATGCCCCAGGATAAACCCGATCACTATCGTTGGTGACTAGTATCGGTTTAATTTTTAGCCATTTTATACTTAATGTTAATTAATCCAATATAATAGGCGCCGACATGGCTGTGTAGTAAAAAGTTTGTTCCCTAATTAGGTGGTTTTCGTTGCAGTCCCACCGCTTGGCAACTTGCCCACTTGTTTTAGCTCTGGGATGACCAAAATCTTCTGAATAGATTTGGCAAACGGAAACTGAATGAAGCCTGACGTATCATGTGTGTGTGTGTGTGTGTGTGTGTGTGTGTGTGTGTGTGTGTGTGTGCGCGCGCGTGTGTGTGTGTGTGTGTGTAAGTATGTTTGTGTATTTGGGTGTGTGTATCCAGCATCGCTTACTACTGGCGTTGGTTTGTTTACGTCACGTTACACTAACGGTTCGGCAATAGAAAGCGATAGAACAGGTAACATGCATAAAAAAAAAAATACAAGTATGGACGTCGATTTGTTCGAGTAAAACTCTTCAAGGCGCTGCCCCGCAGTCCAGAGACAGAAACGATTATACGATAAAAGATAAAATGATATAATCAATTTTGGATGACCCAGGGAATAGTAGTTGCTGAAAAAATTTGGCTGTTATTTCTTGTAGATGATGTGACCACATAGAAGTTTCCTTGTGGTCTCATGCACCACCACCACCACCACCTTCAGTAGAATCTACGAGCGTAGAGAAACAGACTGTCTACCGGAGTGAGTGCAATATGTGCAGAGTATCATT
>NC_142943.1:32073645-32076145 GCF_046866305.1 Octopus bimaculoides | reverse complement strand
ATTCTACCAAAATATATTATGTAGGACAATCATTAACTGAATGACTAATCTTGGTAAAAAAAAAAGAAAAAAAAAAAATATTAATAATAAAATAATACAGAAACAACCATGTGAGACGCTGTGTGTGTGTGTGTGTGTGTGTGTGTGTGTGTGTGTGTGTCAGTGTGTGTGTGTGTGTGTGTGTGTTTTCTGCATATTTTCCGTTATCAAATTCCAAATTATTTTTTATGCGGTTTTACTACCCATGGTAACATGAGCATTATATTATATTATTTGTTGATAAACATATTTCTATTTCCATACACTTGTTTCCTTACACAAACGTACACATATACATGTTACACCACACACACAGACAGATACCTTTTTATTATCAACACTCACTTAGTGGCTGTTAATACTAACTCTTAAAAGTACCGCAGACTTTTACACCCGTTAAGTAATGTATACGTACACGAAATGTAGCAGACACCCGTATGCAAAGTAGTAGCACACACACACACACACACACACACACACAGAGGCGCAGCTGTTTGGTATGAAGTGTGTTTTTCCACAACATGGTTCCGGGTTCAATCCCACCGCATTGCACCTAGTGCAAGTGTCTTACACGAAAGCCTTGTGGACGGATTTGCTAGACGGAAACTTAATGAAGCCCGTCGCATATGTTTCCCTTGGGCATTTCGAGACCAACAACCTAATGTAGAACTCATAATACGTGTGTTTCAGAACGAGTTGTTGGCTGCGTATAGAGCGATAATAAGAAAGAGATGAAAAAGGAATAAAGGATTGTTTTATGGACGTCATTAGCTTACAACTGTTTCTGTTATAAGAACCAGTGGACTCTGTTATATCACACCTCTCCTCAACTACCTTGACGTCTAGACTTTTCCCTCTATAGCTACGTATTGGGCTAGCCTACTTCATCGCCTGGGGGCGTCGACACAACAGACTCATAGTTGAGGGCCTGAATAATACTTTATAGCTTCATCGGAGCCTCGAATATCAAATGAAATTTATTTGGGAAAGAAGTACATTTGTGCCTATGTAGGGAACGGCATTAATAATAGGTTAAGACTATCATGGAGAGTGGTGAAAACTGATGTTCTATGTGGCAGGCTTGATAATTGTTGAGGGATTTCTATCTGAACATGAAACCAATGGTAGCCTTAATACACAAATAAAGAAATTTTATCCACCAATGCGGTGTTGAGTACTTATCCTCATTGTTCGGTATTAACGTATATGTATATTATATATATATCCATATGTGTGTATCTTTGTGCCTGTGTTTGTTCCTCGCCATTGCATGACATCTTTGACAGCTGGGATTGCTATATTTACGACTTCTAAACTTAGCGCTTCGGCAAAAGTATCCGATAGAATAAGTACCAAGCTTTAAAATGTTAAGTACAGGAGTGATTCATTCGACTAAGATCTTTCAGATCTGCGCCCCAGCATGATGCAGTGTAATGAGTAATAATAATAATAATAAATAGCAGTATAATATAACCCTTTCTCCTATGGGCACAAGGCCTGAAGTTTTGGGGTAAGGGGCAAGTCGATTACAGCGACTCCAGTTCTCAACTGGTACTTAATTTATCGAACCCCGAAAGGATGAAAGCAAAGGCGACTTCGACGGAATTTGAACTCAGAACGTGGCGGCAGACGAAATACCGCTAAGCGTTTCGACAGTACAATATAACGTACATGCTATGTAACTGACACACCGATATTTGTGTATCTTAGGAGGCGCGTGCGCACACACACACGCACATGCACAGTAAGGCACACTTAATGTAACAGATACGCATGTACTGTAACGTGCGCATACACAGGTAATGTAACTATTATATGAACAATGTAACACACACACAGATACGTATTGTAACTGCCACAGCGCATCATAATACACACACACACACACACACATTCAATGTAACACTACACACACGTGCGCAAAGTAACACTCACACACAATTTGTAATCACACACAGGCAATGTAATCTGTGCTCACGCATTGTAACTCACACACATAATGTAACACACACAGTAACTCGCACATAGATGCAATGTAACATGCACACATGCAATGTAACTGACACACAAGCAACATAACTCACACACATGAAATGTAACTCTCTCACACATACACAAATTAACACGCACACGCAATGTAACACACGCAATATAACACATACATACATACACGCAATGTAACGCACACACACACAAATACGCAACACAGGCGTGAGCGCATACAAAAGTACAGCGTGTGCACATACAAAAGTACAGCGTGTGCACACACTCACACATGCATATGCACATATTCTATGCAATGTAACATACATACGCACAGCCGTGGCTCAATAAAGCCGTTTTACCGATCGCCGAAAAATCTTTTAGCGTCACAGCGACTTTGCATCAAATGTTACGAAGTTAAATTCACAAAACGAGTGATTAATGGCGTTACGCACTGAACTACGAAGGCACAAAGTAA
>NC_142943.1:32051145-32066145 GCF_046866305.1 Octopus bimaculoides | reverse complement strand
TAGAGGATGAATGTCTGATCGTTAGTTCTCGTCATCCGTAAACACGTTTTTCTAGACGTACGATTCATAAGTGTTTTGGAGCCTTGTGATATCTCGGTGTTTCGGCCTTGTTGTGTGCTTCGTCAGTCAAAGCGTCAGTTTAAGGGGGTTTTAGTCGAACAAATCAACCCCAGGACTTATTCTTTGAACGCCCAGTACTTATTCTATCGATATCTTTACTGAAACGCTAAGTTACGGGGACGTAAACACCCCAACATCGGTGTGATGGTGGGGAACAAACACACACACATACACGCATATTTACGACGGTCTTCTTTCAGTCTCCTTCAACCACATCTACTCACAAGGTTTTGGTCCGCGCGAGGCTACAGTAGAAGACACTTGCCGAAGGTGCCGCGCAGTGTGACTAAAACCCAGACCCATGTGATTTGGAAGCTTGCTTCTTACCCCACAACCACACCTGCACCTCTATGTATGTATATGAATGAGCACATATGTACATGTGTGTGTATAGATATATATATATAGAGAGAGAGAGAGAAATAGAGAGAGAGAGGGAGAGAGATAAATGGATAGATAGATAGATAGATAGATAGATAGATAGATAGATAGATAGATAGATAGATAGACCGACACACTCTGTCTGCCCCCCTCTCTCTCTCTCTCGCATACACAAAACTTCTGCTTGCGTTTATTACCATATCAAATAACCGTGGCCAGGCTAGTGTTTTACTGAACGTCTATTTAAATAGATGTGATGTGTTTGTATTGTGACAGGAATGAGCATTTTTCTGTGTATGTGAGTATATAATAGGGTGTATATATATATATATATACATATATATATATATATATATATATATATATATATATATATATATATATATATATATATACAAATGTATATGTCTGTGTGAGTGTATAAAGTGTATATTGTCGTCAAGTATTTAATGTAGTCTCTGCTATATATTTTTGTTTGTCTTTCTATAACCCGGTAATTCTTAACAACATTCTCTGTCCCAGTGTTTGTTTATGTACAATTTTCACTGGCTGCCTGTAGGTGTATATATAAGGATGTGTGTAATGAATGTAGATGGGGTGTCGGTAGATAGGTATGTACGTATGTATTTAATGATGGATGTATGTGTATAGGTAGGTTCGCATGTATGCATGTCGGTAGATGTGTAGGTACGTAGACATATGTGCAGATATGCAGTTATATCTGTATGTTTCTGTGTTAATGTACATACTCATACACACACACACGTACGCACTAATGTATCTATCAATCTATTTATCTATCTATCTGGTTACATGGGTGTGTATATATATATATATATATATATATATATATATATATATATATATATATATAATAAGCAACAGGATATCAAGTAGTAATGCAATACGGCCGTTTCAAGCGGCTCCATTTAATTGAACAATGCAATCATTACATCTTCAGCTGCATATATATATATAGTCTTCGAAACGTCTAGATAGAATAGAGACAGCTGATGAAGGGATATTCCAAGTGGCTTTCCGTTTTCCTATGTGTTCGTTCCGTTGTCTGTAGTTTATTGTTCTAACGTCCTGTACCCTGATATGCATGTATATACACATGTAGATGTAAGTATGTACATATATGTGTGTATACATGTATATATATTCTTTGTATTATATATATATATATATATATATATATATATATATATATATATATATATATATATATATATATATATATATATATATATATATATATATATATATATATGTATGTATGTATGTATGGAAGTTCAACAGGTAGGATACATAAATATAATTTTTCTTAAATATTTTAACAGAGCAAAATTATGGAAGAAATTCATGTTGTCGCTATTGTAGCAAGAATGGCTAAGAAAAAACAAACTACAATTTCTTAGAATAGCATGGAGCGTAGTGGGTCATAAGGTTGTTATTCATTCTCAATTTATTTATCTCTTTATCATCTACGAAAATCTGAGACTAGGAGACTGTGTATATTTGGAATAAAGACCAAAAGTGAGTCGACACCTCATGGTTAGCCATTGGCCATAAGTATTGTCATAAGTATTGTTCTTTTTCTCACAGCTAAGTTACGGGGATATAAACACACCAGCCTGGTTGTTTGGCGATCATGGGACAAACACACACACATACACGTGCTCGCACGCGCACGCACTCTCTCTCTCTCTCTCTCTCTCTCTCTCTCACACACACACACACACCATAAAATTTTTTCAGTTTCCATCCATCAAATCGCAAGGCTTTGGTCGACTCGAAGGCATAGTAAGAGACATTTGCCGAAGGTGGCATGCTGTGGGACTGAACCCAGATCTAGGTTGATTGGAAGCAAACCTCTTAGAACACAGCCATCCTGACACCCCTATATATATATATATATATATATATATATATATATATATATATATATATATATATATATATATATATATATATATATATATATATATATATATATATATATATATATATATATATATATTATGAAACAGAAAAATTGTACAGGTCCGCTACATAGACGGTTATATATATACATATATATATATATATATATATATATATATATATATATATATATATATATATATATATATATACACATACACACATACATACATACATACATACATCTATAAATACACATACAGATGCGCATAAACATATGTAGAGAGATACACACAGGGAACGAGAGAGAAAAATGATTGATAGCAAAAATTGAATAACAGCTTTCTAAATAAATGAAACGGTTCCATCTAATTGAGGACAGATAAATAAAAGAACAGCAGAATAGCGGAATAGCGGAATGAATGAGAGAATAAAAGAATATATGAATGACATGCTGTATAATAGAAACGGATTGTGAATGTGTGCAAAATATTTTGGTTCCGTCTAAAGTATGTCGTACATGCGTGTGTTTGTGTGTGCGCAAATGGTTTTCGTCTGTCTAAGATGTCATACTTGTTTGCTTGCGTGTATGTGTGTACGTATATATGTGATATGCGTATGTAAGTGTGTGCGTGTCACTCGACATATTTCACACACACACACATGTAATTATTTATACATATAACTATCTATCTATCGATCTGTCTGTCTGTGTATTTGCCTCTGGTTTAGCTATCTACTAATCTATTTATTTAGGTAACTTTTAATCTATCTGCAGGCTTCCCTCACCACTCGCTCTCTCTCTCTCTATCTATCTATCTATCTATCTAGCTCTCTCTCTCTCTCTCTCTCTCTATCTATCTAGCTCTCTCTCTCTCTCTCTCTCTCTCTCTCTCTCTCTACCTGTGATGACGATCATGGATATATATATATATATATATATATATATATATATATATATATTATCACATCCATTATCGTCATCATCACTGGCATCAGCTTCATTGTCATCATCAGAGGCACCATCCCAAACATCAGTAACATCTCCGCCTCTACCACTGCCAATTCCTGCTCTTGTCGTCCCAAAACAAATGTCTTTTGTTAGATTTATTTCGGACTGATGCTTTGTAATAATAACATTTATATACACACACATATGCATGTTTATCTAAATATCTATTTTACTATTTGATCGATTGATCGTCGATCGATCAAAATTCTTTATCTATGCTTTAACAGAACTCCTCCCCGATCCCCGTCAAGGCTATCTTTTCGCGTAGGAATTTCCAGAACCACGGACATTACAGTCGCTGTTACCATTACCATGCCCACCACCACCACCACCACCACCGCCACCACTGCCACCACTGCCACCACCACCTAACTGTCACCTCTCTTATAGCCCACCGTCGCCAACACTGTCTCCAATACTTCAACATGAGTTCCACCAATGTCACTACCATCAACATCACCACTATTGTACCACACCCATCTCGGAGATCATATGTATGTATGTATGTATGTATGTATGTATGTATGTATGTATGTAATGTATGTATGTGTATATGTATATATATATGTATATATGTATGTATATATATATTTATGTATATGTATGTATGTATGTATGTAATGTATGTATGCATGTAATGTATGTATGTATGTATGTATATATGTGTATATGTATATATATATATGTATATATGCATGTGTATATGTATGTATGTATGCATGTATGGGATCTGGGGGCGCCAGTTTTCATTTATGTTTTATGTAGTGTTTTTGGTACGGAAAGACTTTCAAACTTCGTATACTTATCTATTTTGTGTTATAGAACAGAAAAATATTTTTGTATTCGAATTTATTTCATGTAAAAAATTGTCTTATTTCGATAATTTCTACTAATCACTGACGTCTATTCAGTTGAAAACAGTTAGCGCTGTAACGGTGTATATCGTATTAATCCCCTAACCCTAACCCTAACTAGACTGTTAACCGTAACCGTAACCGTAACCGTAACCCTAAAACTAACCCTTACTCTAGAATACGAACTCTAAAATTGTTACACACATAGATACGCACAGCGTAATTTATTATATAAACAATATATGCGTATAAATTACGATTAAACCGGATGAAATATGTCACAGGGAATAATATTTTTATGACCGCCCAGCAGTAACTCTATTCAGCTGAATAGACGTCAGTGATTGGTTGAAATTACAGAAATACGACAACTTTAACATGGAATAACTTGCGAATTCCTTTTTTTTTGTTAAGAAGACTAAGAGAAAAAGATGTTTTATATGACACATTCTACCAGTGTCCCAAGTTTCAAAGTGTTTCGTTAGTGTTTCGTTAAGAAAATACTGGCGCCTCCGTTTTAAAATAGATCCCATGTATGTATGTAATGCATGTACGTATGTATATATGTATGTATGTATGTATGTATGTATGTATGTATGTATGTATGTTCCCTTCTTTCTTTTTTTAAATTTAGATTAAATTTCGACCAGCCACCTACTTGGTAGCAAGGTTGTGAAAGTAAGTATCTTTAACCATGATCCAAAGAAAGTTTTAACCATCATCCTTTAAATCAAATCAGGGGTTCTAAACCATTTTTTATCTATAGAACCCTTTGATTGCTATTTTACTCTGGTGAACCGCCATAACCATTTGATAGATAGATAGATAGATAGATAGATAGATAGATAGACATGGAGAGAGAGAGAGAGAGAGAGAGAGAGAGAGAGAGAGAGAAGGAAAGAGAGACACGTAGCAACAAACACCTGGGACTCCTTGCTATCAGTCAGACTGCAGACCAGCCAGCCTAGCCTGCCAACAATCCAGATGATTTTCGCCCCCTTGTTCCCTTTAACTCCTCTTTCTCTCTCTCTCTCTCTCTCTCTCTCTCTCTCTCTCTCTTTCTCTCTCTCCTGTCCTCTTCTCTAAGTCTAAATGACGTCTTCTCACCTCACCTGAACCCATCATCGTGACTTCCTCTCCTCCTTTCCCACTGTCCCCTTCGGCACCAGTACTCTCTTTCTTTCCCCCCTGTCTACACCTCCTCACCCATTCTCTCACCAACACTCTTCACAACCGCCTACCCAACCCAAAGTTAATTGCTGCATTGCGGGGTTTGACTATTCTTCTATTGTTCCTCCAGCCTCCCCCTCCATCTTTTGGCCGCTGTTGTTATTGTTATTATTGTTATCGTCGCTATAAGTGTTATTTTTCTAAGTGCTGAGACGGCGTGCAGGCTGAATTGTTACAGCGTCGGTCAAAATGCTTGGCGGCATTTCTCCCGACTCTTTACGTTCTGTGCTCAAATACCGTCGAGATCGACTTTATCTTTCATCCTTTCAGGGTTGATAAGGTAAGTCCCCAGTTGAGCACTGGGGTCGACGTAATCGACTTACCCCAACCCCTAAAATTACTGTCATTGTGCTAAAATTTGAAACCGTTATTGTTACTAAGGTAGCTAGCTGGCCAGTATGTCTTTACATTTTTCTCTAACAGGCGGTAGGACCTGTAAGAAAGAAGAAAAAATCTCGTCCCAGTGCTCTCTGCGTGTAAATGGGACGTTATTGAAGCAAGAAATAAAATAAATGTGCCCTTTTAAAGCCTAACTAGGATAATGGGCCCGGTTTCCCGGTTTCTATGGCGTACGTGTTCCCCAGGTGGACGGGACGCCAGTCCATCGAAGCGTTACTCATTTTTGCCAGCTGAGTGGACTGGAGCAACGTGAAATGAAGTGTATTGCTCAAGAACACAACGCGTCGCCCGGTCGAAACCACAATCTTACGATCATGGTGCTGACATCCTAACCACTAAGCCACGTGCCTCCACATTGAAGCAAGAAGAGAAACTTAAATATCTCGAGACCGTTTTCTCGAATGATGGGAAGCAAGAGATTGGATTAAATGCCAGAATTCCAGATGTTGGAACAGTAATGTGCCAGTTTTAGCATTCGATTCTCAGAACAAGAGAATTTGTTAAAAACACCACATTTGCTATTTTTTTTTTTTTTTTTCGGTTTCTGTGCCTATCCTCACCTATGTTCATGAATGTTGGATGATGACCGAAATTAGGTTCCTCCGAAGAATTTCCGAAAAAAAAAAAAAAAAGACGTAACTCGAGATGGTCTGTAGCTCGAGGATCAAGTAGCTCTCCAGATTCAGCAGCTACGGCTCTGCACTGAGAGGTCGCAGCCCCGGCACTGCAGACATGCGATTAAGACATCGCTGGAAAGAATCACAGGACAGATTCTTCAAGTTGTAGTAGACTTTGGTGTAAACCAAGAACGAGATGGTCTAAGTCCATCATGCTTGGGAATCCACCCGGAAAGTGTAATGACGATGGCTTCTACTAGGAGCTCATTGAAGAAGTGTCTCAGGACCAAACAACCTCTCGGGAACAATGGCTTGAGAAAAAAGATGGATGGATAAATGGAGGTTGTGAGTTGAGAAATAGTTTGACCATTGTTTCACGCAAGTCAAGCGAATTCATTAAGTAGCAGGCGTAAGAGTGGCTGTGTGGCAAGAAGCTGGCTTCTCAACCACATGGCTCCGGGTTCAGTTCCACTGCGTGACACTTTGAGCAAGTGTCTTCTACTATAGGCTCGAGCAGACCAAAGCCTTGTGAGGAATGGATCTAGTAGACAGAAACTGAAAGAAACCCGTCATATATATATATATTAATATTTATATATATTTCTTTCTACAATGTGCCCTTCCTCTTTTTAAGTAGATTTGTAACTTGACAGCGGTGTTCTTGTCGTTTGTGCTTCATCAGAATTGAAGGCATAAGGTACTGCACAGTAAAGTTTGTCCAATCATATGCTGCCCTTGTGGCTAACGAATAAATATTATGATTGTTGTCTCCCCTCATTCCATTAACCCACAAGAAAAAGGTAAAAAGAAAAATTAATCAACCAACTAACCGATAAACCGACCACCCGACCAACCGACCAACCGACCAACTGACAAACCGACCGACAAGCAAGTCGACCATCCTCTCCTCTGGCTACCAGCGTTGCAAAGTCGCTGTCTTCTCTCCTCGTCTCGCCCCAGATTCCATACCACCCCTACCTCTTAACACCCTACCTCATACACTCACACACACACACAAACAAACAACATCCACCCGTGTACCCGGAGTTTAAGTGGTTTAGTCTGAAGTCAAAAACCATACAAACAGCCATTGAACAGTTGACGACTGCTGAGATCGGATACCCGTAATTATGTGGCAGGGTGTACTTTTAATTCTTTTACAATAGCCTCCATCCCACACACACCCCGACACCACACACATACCCAACACTCACTCACACCTGCCTTATCCCCCTCGCCCTTTCTCTTTCTCTCATAATCTGTCTTTCTCCCTTTCACACATACATTCTTTGAGTCTCTCTTCTTTATTTCATACACACTCCCTCTTTTTCTTTCACTCACATACTCTCTCTCTCTCTTTCTCTTACTCGCTCTCTCTCTTTCTCTTACTCTCTCTTTCTCTTTCTCTTACTCTCTCTCTTTTTCTCTTACTCTCTCGCTTGCCATGTCTCTCTCTCTCTCTCTCAACCGTTCTCTTTCTTTTTTAACACCTTTTCTCTGGCTCTTCTTCATATTTTTCTTTTCTCTCTCTTTTTCCCTCCCTCTCACACTCTCTCTCCTCTCACTCTCTCTGCCTCTCATCCCAGCTCATCTTCTCATTCTCTCATCATTTCTCTCTCTGTCAGGCTCTTCACACATTTTCTTTCTCTCTCTCTCTCTCTCCTCTCTCTCCTCTCCCCTCTCTTTTTCTTCTCTCTTCCCGCTTTCCATCTCTCTCATCTCTCTGTCTCTCATTCTCGCTCACCTTCTCTCTCTCTCTCTTTCTCTCTCTCTCTCTCTCTCTCTCTCTCTCTCTCTCTCTCTCTCTCTCTCTCTCTCTCTCTCTCTCTCTCTCTCTCTCTTTCAGCCCCTTCCTCAACCATTTTCCCTTTTGTCTATCTTTCTTACTCTTGGTAGTTATCTTTCTCGCTATAATTTCTCCCTCTCACAAATATTTACTATATCTCTTTTTCTCACACCCACTTACTCTCTCCCCCTCTCTCTCTCTCTCTCTCTCTGCCTTTGACTATCTCACTTTATTCGTTTCATTTCTCTCACCCTCACATCTCTCTTTCTCTTCTCTCTCTCTCTCTCTTCCGCCCATTTGCATACACCCACTATCCTTTTCCTCTCCCCACACGACTAACTTCGACATTTTCTACCAGAAACATTGCAATCTACGATAACCTTGTTGCCGTTCAGCCCTAGGCCGGACCTGATCCAGCAGACCAATTACTGAGACTAATTATGGCACAAGGCCAGCAAATTCGAGAGATGATTGGTAGGTTCATAGTAGAGCTTGCTAGAAATTGCAGTTAAAATCCCTTAAATCACACTAGTGAAATATAGGCGGATGAGCCAGCTGGGATGCATCTGTGATCTGCTAGAAATAGCAATGAAATCTCCTCTTTCAGAATATTCTATACATTTAAAGAAGGACATATATAATGTGAACTTTACCTTACAAAGGTGGGTTAGTCACGTGTGGAACAATTTTCATAAAAAATCTGCTCGAACAAGGCTGACCAATGGCTAAACAACGACGAATGCAACAGCCGTGGCGAAACCTTAAAGTGGTTCCATAAACCGCTAGAAATAACAGTCAGATTTTTAAATTACACCATAACAGTCATAATGAATGAAAGATGACATTAAATTATGTAGTCCAAGATAGCCCTAAAAAGACGAGACAGTCCTGTCTGGATTGTCTTTCGTTATGATTACTCAATCAAACGTTAGCTTAGGGTTACACTGTAGCGTGGCTAGTGCGTCTCTGCGGGACAGCCCTCGACCCCGCCCCTCATACTTGGATCCCTGGGTGCATACAAGACTATACGGACTGATACAGCTGACCTAAAAGTGCCGTCCCAATAAAATCGATCGTCACCCAGGGCATACAGATCGTCTCATCTCAAGTTACGCTACTGGTTAGACAAGAAAGGAAAGTAATGATAATAATCGATTTCAAATTTTGGCACAAGGCCAGTGTGTACAGGGGAGGGTGTCAGTCACTTAGATCGACCCCAGTGTTTCACTGGTACTTAACATATTGATCCCGAAAGGATGAAAGGCAAAGTAGACCTCGATAGAAATTGAATTCAGAACATAAAAGTGGAACGAGATGCCGCTAAGCATTTTGTCCGGCCTGCTAACGATTCTCGCCGCCTTAATAAGAATAATAATTATCACTAACGAAACTGTCATCTATTGTTTGAAGATTCTCCAATCAGAGAGGATATATTGCATTATTTTGTCGTCTCTCATTTCTGATTGGTTGTCATTCTAAGACATGCAGTGATTGGTTGAATGAACAAACAACCAAGTTACTCTTATTTCCCTGAGCAAGAGTCGTGGATTGGCGGAACCAACAGTATCGAACCAATTGAATTGAGTTATTCTGGCGTATTATGATATGAGTTCAAATCCCACCACGGTCAACTCTGCTTTTCATCCTTCCGGAGTCGATTAAATAAAGTATAAGATGCAGGCTGAAATTAATAACATTGACAACCCGCTCTTATCAAAATTTCTAGCTTTTTACCTAATTTACAAAGCATTGTTTTCCTACACAAGTACCAGAATGGAAGATGGAAAACAAAGAAATGGTAAAGCGCCGTTTTAAACAATTTGCTATTTTTGGTCTTCCCTATTCTTTTTCTTTTATTCTTTTACTTGTTTCAGTCATTTGACTGCGGCCATACTGGAGTACCGCCTTTAATCGAACAAATCGACCCCAGGACTTATTCTTTTTTAAGCCTAGTACTTATTCTATCGGTCTCTTGGAGACGTAGACACACCAGAATCGGTTGTTAATAGATGGTGGGGGTGGGGACAAACATACACACACAAATACATACATATAGATGTGTGCGTGCGTGCGTGTGTGTGTGTGTGTGCGTGTGTGTACGACGGGCTTTCAGGTTCCGCCTACCAAATCCACTGACAAGGCTTTGGTAGGCCCGAGGCTATAGCAGAAGACACTTCCCCAAGTTGCTACGCAGTGGGACTGAACTCGTAACCATGTGGCTGGAAAGCAAGTTTCTTAACACATAGTCACTCCTGCGCCTATATAGTCACTCTTGCACTTATGTATATAATATATACGCTCACATGTGTATGCGTGAACATATACACATATATGCGTATATATATACACACTCATACACACACACATATACATATACATATACATAGATATATATTTTTATGTGTGTATATATATATATATATATATATATATATATATATATATATATATACGCACGCTCAAACGAACACCATGCCTACGACCAGAAGCTTATCATCCGTGACCGTTTCAACTTCATTTGCCCAGGACTTACATAATCAATATTTTCATTATTCATACATAACTGAAGTATTACCTGAAGGAAATTTAGCTGCTGTTTCTAACAAGTCAATCCACCACACAGTGGCACCCTTACCAGCTCTTTGATGGCGGGAATACTCGGTGGTGGAAATGAGAGAGAGGGAGAGAGAGAAGGAGTACAAAGAGAGAGAGAGGGGGAGGGAGGAAGAGAGGGAGGGAGGGAAAGAAAGAGAACAAAAAGAGAGAGAAAAGAAACTCTTAAATTTATCATTCGGCTTTTGGGAAATGACAATCACTCCACCTCCTTCTCGGTAGATGTCAGCACGGTCAGAGTTCATAATAGAAAAGTTGTACACTCTCTTATGTCAGGAGATTAAAAAAAATAACTAAAGATCTTTTATTTCTATCGAGAACAATGGCGAGTCAAAACATCAAACAAATAGTGTAAAAGAGGATAGACTTTCTGTCCTTCACATCTTTTTTCATTTCACTGTTTGGTTTTGTTGAACAGCTCCAGGTCAGGACTGGTCGTGTACACACACCGTTGTCGTACTTGTTGTTTGGTCACAGGCTAACCCCGCTCAAGTAGATCCACGATTCTGTTGTTTATCCTTCGATTATCCGCGACTGAGCTGCCCTTTTTCTTTTAAAATTTTACTTGATTCATAGACATTGGACTACGGCCATACTGGGGCACCGCCTTGAAATGTGCAGTCGAATAAATCGACTACAGTACTCATTCTTTTTTTTTTTTTAAGTCTGGGATTGGTTCTTTTGCCGATCCGCTATGTGACGCGTACATAAACAAACCAACACCGGTTATAGACATCGGACTACGGCCATACTGGGGCACCGTCTCGAAATGTGCAGTTGAACAAATCGGCTACAGTACTCATTCTTTTTTTTTTTTAAGTCTGGGATTGGTTCTTTTGCCGATCCGCTATGTGACGCGTACATAAACAAACCAACACTGGTTGTCACCACGGGACTCAAACACACACACACACACACACAGAAAGATACACACACACACACACATATACACGTATATAATAGATATAGATGTATAGATATAATATAAACAGAGTTAAAATTAAAGCTGTTTCTTTTATGCATAAGAGTTTCAAATTCTGAGGAATAGATTTTGGCGATCTTTTTAATGCTTCCGTGTCTTTCTTCCTTTTCTGCAGCTTCTACTCATCCTTTTTCTTTCTTCATCACTCTCATTATCATCATTATCTCTCCTCCGTTAGCCAGTATCTCTTAGTCGTCCCTCGCTTCCCTCTCATCATCATCATCATCATCATTATCATCATCATTATCATTCATCATTATCATTCATCATCATCACCAGCACAACTCTCGTCATCATCATCATCATCATCATCATCATCATCATCATCATCATCATCATCATCATTCATCATTATCATTCATCATCATCACCAGCACAACTCTCGTCATCATCATCATCACCATTGTCATCTCATAGCTTAGTAGTATTTGTAAAGCAGGGAGCTAGCAAAATCGTTAGTGCTCCGGATAAAATATTTCAAGGGATTTTGTCCATCTTTACGTTCTGAGTTCAAATTCCGTTGAGGTCCACTTTGACTTTCATCTTTTTGGGGGTTCAAGAAATAACTATAAGAACTGGGGCAAATGCACCTACCCCTAACAATTTCAAGTCTTCTGCCTATATAGCATAATGGATTATTAGTGGCATTTGTGACATTCTGCCTCAGTTCAAAATCGATATCCTATCAGGTACATCAATTTATTGATTAATTTATACATTTAAAGATTCTGTCTTTTTTTTTTTGTGGCATGTTTGTATAAGAGCAGCATCAAGGCTTGGTGCTCTTGTCACTGCCCTTCTTCTTCTTCTTCTTCTTCTTCTTCTTCTTCTTCTTCTTCTTCTTCTTCTTCTTCTTCTTCTTCTTCTTCTTCTTCTTCTTCTTCTTCTTCTTCAACTACTACTTCCTCTTCTTCTTCTACTACTACTTCTTCTTCTTCTTCTTTTTCTTCTTCTTCTTCTTCTTCTTCTTCTTCTTCTTCTTCTTCTTCTTCTTCTTCTTCTTCTTCTTCTTCTTCTTCTTTACAGTTCATAAAGGGAAACGCATATATTGTATATGTAGATGCTCGATGCTTATATAGAATGTTTATGTGTGTGTATGTGTGTGTATTATATTTGTCAATGGTCATTTTCCCCAAAAACACACCCGTTATTTATTTGATCTTCACTTCAGCTTTATTATTATTAGTTACCGTTTATTTGTCAGAGATCTTTCATCACACATCTTGTGACCTCTTCAATGACTACTTGTTCTTCTCTATGTCTCCTCCCATTTCTGGCTTTATCCTGTTTGCCCTATCTTGCTTTCTATAGTATGTATCACTATCCACGTATTTGATATATATATATATATATATATATATATATATATATATATGTATATATATATATATATATATATATATATATATATATATATATATATATATATATATATATATATATATATATATGAAGAGGAGAAGGGAGCAAGGATAGAGACGGTCAGAGGAGAGGGAGGAAGAGAGAAGAAAAGAGACAAAACAAATATAAGAATGACGAAAGGAGAAGTGAGTCGGATATAAAACAGCGGAAAGTAGAGACGGGGAAATAGAAGAGAAACAAGAAATAAGGAAAGCAAAAGAAAGATGGCGTATGGTGACAAAAAGAAGACAGATGGGGATATGTGACGACCATAATTATTTTATATTAGCCACCGTCTCTTTACCTTGATATAAAGTAGAGGAATAGTGATTTGGAATCAGAGACGGTACCTTATTAGCTCTCTGATAATATACAGATATGGTTAACTACGTCGAATGATAGGGAACATACCCGTGTTGTTTAATATAAACAATTACATAGTACTTCACTGGATAGGAAAAATACTGATTTCGCTCCATTGGATTTCATACAGCATACAGACTCTCTCTCTTTCTCTCTCTCTCTCTCTCTCTCTCTCTCTCTCTCTCTCTCTCTCTCTCTCTCTCTTTACTCTTTACTCTTTTACTTGTTTCAGTCATTTGACTGCGGCCATGCTGGGGCACCGCAACATGGTTCGGCAAAAGAGACTTATAGAATAAGGACTAAGCTTACAAAGAATAACTCGTGGGGTCGATTTGCTCGACTAAAGGCAGTGCTCCAGCATGGCCGCAGTCAAATGACTGAAACAATTAAAAGAGTAAAAGAGTGTGTGCGTGTGTGTGTGTATTTATATATGTACGTATGTATGTATGTATGTACGTATGTATGTATGTATGTATGTATGTATGTATGTATGTATGTATGTATGTATGTATGTATGTATGTATGTATGTATGTGTGTATTAGGCGCTGGCGTGGCAGTGCAGTATGAAGCTTGCTTCCCAACCATATCGTTCCGGGCACCTTGAGCAAGTAACTTCTACTATAGCTTCGAGCTGACTAAAGCCTCGTGAGTGGATTTGTAGACGGAAATTGAAAGACGCCCGTCGTATATACATGTGTGTGTGTGTGTGTGTGTGTGTGTGTGTGTGTGTGTGTGTGTGTGTGTGTGTGTGTGTGTGTGTGTGTCCAGTTCCCCCCCCCCCCAGTCCCCCCCCCCCCCCAGTCCCCCCCCCCCCCCCCAGTCCCCCCCAGTCCCCCCATCACCGCTTGACAACCTGGAGCGGAGTCCACTCTGTTGCAAGCATTCGGACCAGGTCTCTGGTTTCATATCTAGCTCCCACGCACCAACCTTGGAAATCCTGTAAATGCACGCCTGTCGAATAAAAGATTAAGGATGAGGAGGATGCAAGTAAAAAATCTATCTTTAGTGCCGTTGGCAAAAGTATTTTTTATAAGCAGCAGATAGATCGGGAAGTAAAACTTGATTGATGTCTTTAAACGTACACTTTGTGTTCTGATTCCATGTAAGGCGGTGAGCTGGCAGAATTACGTGTCAGACTAAATGCTTGGCAGTATTTCTTGTAACGCTTTACGTTCTGATTTCAAATCCCGCTCAGGTCGACTTTACCTTTGTTCATCTCGAAGTCGATTGAATAAAGTATCAGTAAACTATTCGGGTTGATGTTATTGACTTCCACCCCTCCCCTGCAAGATAGTTGACCCCGTGCCAAAGTTAG
>NC_142943.1:32038645-32046145 GCF_046866305.1 Octopus bimaculoides | reverse complement strand
TATATATATATATATATATATATATATATATATACATACATAAGAATAACTCCCTTCAAGAATAAAACCCTTCAAGGCGGTTCTCCGGCTTGACCGCAGCCAAAATATCCATATATATATATATATATATATATATATATATATATATATATATATATATATATATATATATATATATATAGAGAGAGAGAGAGAGAGAGAGAGAGAGAGAGAGAGAGATAGATAGATAGATAGATAATATATACATACACACACATATACATATATATATATATGTACCTGCATATACATATATACATATAGATATACGTACATATGCGCACACGTACACATACACACACACACACCAATTATTAAACAGGCATACTCAATGGTAAATACATACCTTCGTATATACCATGTGCAGCGTATATATTTACCCATTATTCGCTTCATGAAAAAAAAAAAGAAAAAATTAGGGTTTGGTTAATGAAATTTTACAGCTTGATTGTTACTTTTACTGACAATGCTCTTCATATATTTACAATTCAAAATGTCTACCTTTTTGTTTTCAACAGAAGCCTTAATTCTTTATACCCGCCATTTTTACCTCACATTTCTTCATGTCAGCCATTTTCAAGATTACAATTTGTTCATGCTTTGTTTCAGCTGCCACATTTAATTAAGAGTAAACATTAAAACAAAAGGATATTAGGAAGCATTTATACAGAATTTACAGATACTTTTGCACATCAGAGTGTTTCAATGTATGTTAGAATAATGGGTGGGTTTCTTATATTTGAATAATAGGTAAATTTATATGCCACACCCGGCACATAACACATTCAACCCACCGATTACACGTTTGTCTTATCTTGACATCTCTTTGCCACAGCAAAGTGAAATAACCCAGTTATTGCTGAGTTTGTTTGCTATGCTCACGCCACATCGAAGACTAAGTGAGAAAAAAAGGTTTGTTATGTCTCACGATTTGGGGATTAATTAACTGAAATAACAATGTCATAACAATTAAGAATCACAGAATAAGATATACACATATACTCACAGACATATAACACACACACACACACACACACACACACACACACACACACACACACACGTACACATTTATACAACAGGCTTCTTTTAGTTTCCGTCTACCAAACGCATTCACAAGGCGCGGAGCGACCCGAGGCTATAAGCTCAAAGCACCTTGCTTTGGAACTGAACCCGAAACCAAGTGGTTTCAAAGCAAGTTTCTTAAACAAGCGGCCATGTCTCCGCTTTTGCATCATTATTTAAAACAGGAATGCCTTAACATTGAGATAAAGACAGAAGTAACGACTTATATCATAACTTTAAAACAGATTGTTGAAAACAGAAGCGCGTTTTTCGTTACACTGAGACGAATACGTGAAGTGGCAGTGTAATAGACTTAATTCAATAAATTTCAAATGTCAATATCGTTTGATAACTGTGGGAAATAGAAGCAAATAATTACATTCGTATTTCTATTTCAAATAAATAAAATATACGGTGACCGCAATCTTTGGATCAACCATTAGTATCCAGGCTTTGTGATCATCGCGCGCGCACGTCTGGTGTGCGTGCGTCGGTCCTGAATCTGTTGCTCTCAAACTATTCATCACATTAATTATGTTCACGAGAAGGTAAGGCGAAATCGTGTCAGTTGTCACACTTGTCATTTATTGTGTAACGTACGCAGGTACACATAGCTATGACCCCCCCTCTCTCTCTCTCTTTCTCTATCTATCTATCTATCTATCTATCTATCTATCTATCTATCTATCTATCTATCTACCTATCTATATATTTACTTGTCTGCCTATCTATCAATCTATCTATCTATCTATCTATTTATCCATCTACTTTTGTTTATATGTTTGTCTGTCTGTGGGCCCTGTCTGTGGGCCCTGTCTGTCGCTATCTGTCTATCTGTCTGTGTGTGTGTGTGTATGTGTATGTGTGTGTGTGTGTGTGTAATGTACCCACATATTACATCAACAAATAACAACTGGATTGTATATAAAGATACAATCCCCCACCACATATTTTATTTGTGTCTATGTATATATATATAAATCGATAGATATATATATATAGATATATATATATCTCGATAGATATATATATATGAATATGAATTGATATACATATATACACAAACACATGTGTAGACATAAATGTACGTGTACATACATCAATATATGTGAGTATGTACATATGAATATACACATATTAATGCATGTGTATATCTATCAGTATATACCTATGAACATATGTATACACCATATATATTATGACCTTAGTTTCTTGAATGGGTGAATAAGTGCATCTGTAACTATATATTTGATGATGGTGGTGGTGCTGGTGGTGCTGGTGGTGGTACTGGTGGTGGTAGTAGTAGTAGTAGTAGTAGTAGTAGTAGTAGTAGTAGGCAACGGTATTTGAAGGAGCTGTGGTGGTGATGGTCGCCGTGTGTGACATATCGTGTGAACAAGAAGAAATTAAGATACACCCTCCTCAGACTACACTCACCGAATATCCCCCCCCCCCACGCCCATAGGGACATCTTTAACACACACAAACACACACACATATGTATGTTTGTATATATATATATTATTGAAATTTAACGAAAAATGAAAAATAGTAATAGGAGACATTTTGAAATGAATAATCTGTATAGAATATTTTAGAAGTTTAACCTCTAAGGATACTTTTAATAAGTTCTCTTTTCTCGTACTTCGTCTGGCAGTCATTAGACTTACCATTGTAACTCTTATATTTTTTTATTTCCCTCACTGTATCCATTCCCCGTCCCTCTTTTTATATATTCTCTTTCTCATACTCTCTCTACTTCTCTCCCTCTCTGTGAGTGTGAGTGTTTATGCATATATATATATATATATATATATATATATATAAACAAATAGTAAATGAGTATATGCATATATACGTACAGGTATGTGCATACCGACATCCACCTGTATGTATAGGTGCATATCTGGGTACAGGACATTGCAAACAAAACAGAGACGAGAAAACACACAAGCCACATAGAGAACATTCTACTTCATCAGCTACCTCCGTTTTAACACCGGCGTTTCGAAGTATATGCATGTATGTATATATTTATCTGTATATATATATATATATATATATATATATATATATATATATATATATAAACATATACATACACATATACACGCACACACACACAGAGACACACACACACAGACACACTTACATATATATATATATATATATATTATTTTATTGTACATTGTTTCATTCGAGGCTATTATTCACAATTGTTCTATACAATGAAAATAATTTAAAAAATTTACAATAGTTTTCAAAATAAGAATCGAGCAAAACTTTTTGGACAGCCTGCATATTTGCACACATACACAATACACTCATATCATTCTCCTGTATTTGTGTCTGTACTTGAAAAAAATTGTATGCCTTATTTATATATATATATATATATATATATATATATATATATATATATATATATATATATATATATATATATATATATATAGATATAGATACATATATATATATATATATATATATATATATATGTACATCATATATATACGGAAGATGTATATTTGTATAAATATATCTATAACGTGTGTGTTCGTATAGATGTGTATGTGTATGTGTGCGTGTGTGTGTGTGTGTGTGTGTGTGTATGTGTGTATTCGTGTGTGTGGGTACGCACACATATCCCTTGTCTATTCCTCTCAGTTTCTATAACATCCTTCTCTTATTTCGTGTTGTCTTTCAGAGGAATCTTACCGAAAGAATGACAACTATGGTAATCAGAGAATTCTATAAGACTTCGAGACATAAGAACCATGTTTTTGTTATTTTGTATATTTCACTCATCATCATCATCATCATCATCATCATCATCATCATCATCATCATCATCATCATCATCATCTTCATTAATATTATCATCACTATTGGCAGAGGGAATTAGTTTGTCTAACCAAGAATTCTTTGAGTGCGTATGTGAGAAATGGCACATGACTAGCGACGGACAAGCCCATTGCTTTATACAAGCGATTTGTATGAGCGAGTGCATATATATGTCAGAGAATGATGTCTGCCAGTATGTAAGAAACTTCAGCGTATCGGCTTTGCGATCCTAGAAACCGTACACAGATACCAAGCACACAAGCACACACGCACACACACACATACAAACACGCCCACACACACACATTTACAAACACACACACGCGCACAAACACACTCACACACACACAACATACCTTGTTGCATAAGTGTGTATGTGTTGTATGTTCACGTTTGTGTTTGTGTATATATACATACATGTTTGCTGCAACAAACAGAATTCAGTACATGGCTATATATATATATATATATATATATGTGTGTGTGTGTGTGTGTGTGTGTGTGTGTGTGAGAGAGAGAGAGAGAGAGAGAGAGAGAGAGAGAGAGAGAGGCCTCTCAATCGATTTTTTATGTTTTTGGTCTAAAAGGCATGGGCAAAAATGCATATTCAGGTGTGTGTATTATGCGAGTCACATTTACGCGCGCGCGCGTTAGAATAAAAATATACCAAGAAAAACAATTCAAAGAAGCCAGTGGCATGAATTTTATGAGAGATACGTGTAGAAGATTTAAAAATAGCGCACAGGATAAATAAATGAGTTGTACTTTTCTAATCTAGGCACAAGGCCTGAAATTTTGGGGAAGGGGGCCAGTCGATTAGATCGACGCCAGTACGGAACAAGTACTTAATTTATCGACCCCGAAAGGATGAAAGGCAAAATCGACCTCGGTGGAATTTGTACTCAGAACATAAAGATAGGCGAAATACCTATTTCGTTATTACCCACAAGGGGCTAAACATAGAGGGAACAAACAAGAACAGACGAACGGATTAAGCCGATTACATCGACCCCAGTGCGTAACTGGTACTTAATTTATCGACCCCGAAAGGATGAAAGGCAAAGTCGACCGCGGCGGAATTTGAACTCAGAACGCAGTGGCAGACGAAATACCGCTAAGCATTTCGCCCGGCGTGCTAACGTTTCTGCCAGCTCGCCGCCTTAAATGCATGATTTATTGAAGATATTCTTGCTTCGAAGGAAGTTAAATAAACGCCACGTGGAAAATGCGATCCACTGCGTATGTAGTTGTGAGTCGTTGTATGAAAACTCTATCACACTCCTCAGCAGGTTTCTGTCTTAAGCTGTTGCACTCCTGCTGCGGTTATCAATGTTTCATCTGTTTATATTCTGTTTAAACTAAAACCTTGAATCTCTACTTGGCTCTTCCTTGATTTTCCCTAAAACCTAGGAAGCAGTCATTCCATTCTTAGTGTTGTTGACCTAGTTTGTATCTTTGTTTGCTTTTTTCATTATCTGGACACGCCCAAGCTATCTGAAGTTTCTTTGCCCCAATATCACTTTCATAATTTAAGTGACAATTAGCGAAGAGAAACAGCTCTGAGTGACTAGGGAAATGTTTATGAACACTGACAAATGCAGATATATACAGATATATCAAATACCATAAAGTCTTTGTATCCCTCCTTCTGGTTGTCTCATAATTACCGAACAGCAATGAAGACCAGCTTCACGTGAGAAAGGGAGATAACTTCAAGTACCAAGAGTTTTCCAAAATTGACAGCCCATAGCTCAGTGATTAGAGCCTCGGGCTCACAATCGTGAGGAAGTGAATTCTATTCTCGGACCGAACTGTGTGCTGTGTTCTTGAGCAAGACACTTTATTTGACGTTGCTCCAGTTCACTCGGGTGCAGAAACGAGTTGCGACGTCATTGATGCAAAACTGTACCAGCCTTTGCCTTCCCCTGGATAACATTAGAGGTGTAAAGAGGAGAGCCTGTTATGCATGAGTGAGAGGAATTTTCTAAAGCAGACATTTTATGAAAGAAAAAGACAAGCTTATTATATAGAGCTAAAAGGACAATTTCGTGGACTCCCGATTTCGTATTTTCATATGATGCACATCATCTCTTTCATGAGATGAAGTATGTATATTGTGTTTCATTGTGTTTTTACTCTTTTGAGGTATACCTTCCCTGCTTTCGATCCAAACATAAGGTCAGAGGCTTGCTCGTATCATTCCACGATATACGCAACACTTCTTTTGAACTGTGACGTGATTCACGTCCCATACTCGCTCTTCCTCCAATCTTCCCAGTTTCAACAGGTCTTGCTCATCCTACGATCTAGTTTGTCGTTGAGCGTACCAGCACTCTCCTACAACTACACTCACACACACATATGCATACATAAACGCACACACATACACTCATGTATATATGCATATATCTGTATGCGTGTGTATATGTATAAATGACTGCTTGCATGCATATATATATATATATATATATATATGTATACACACACACATCTGTTACACATTAGACATTGCAGTTATATTCTCTGACCATTGATGGTGTCAATTCACTTAACAGTTTTCCTGTGTCCAACTGTCAACGTCTTTCTCTGTTGATTACCAAATTCTTCAGATCTTCTTCGAATCGATGATTTTCTTATAGCCTCAGATTGTACTCACGTATCACAAAAGGAACATACTTCCGACTCTACATTAATATAATCACCTCATCATCATTATCATCATCATCATCATCTTCATCGTCATCAGTACCACTTTCGTGTTCAAAGCATCGAAGGATACCGTATCAGCAGCGTGAAGGTCATCATCACCATCAACACCACCATGACTACCACCATCACCACCGGCACCAGCACCGCCACCGTCATTGCCCTCGTATCACATCACCATCAGTCCACCACTATCATTTACATAACTGCCTCCATTATTAATCCTACCACAAACATCAGCATCATTATCTCTCATCTTAAACTCGTCAACGAAGATCGCCTTCGAACAACAACCAAAAGAAAACAAAAAGAAAAAGAAACAATACATTCACTCTTTTGGACGAAGCTGTCTAACCACAACAAGTCTTATATTTTTTGAATGGGAATCAAGTGTGAATAGCTTAGCTGCATTTCTTCAGACTCTTTATGTTTTGAGTTCAAATTCCGCTCAGGACAACTTTACCATTCATCCTTTCAGGTCGATAGAATGAAGTACTTGTCAAGTACTGGAATCGATGTGGTCGAGTAACACCCTTCCTCGATAATTTCAGGTCTTCAAAGAATTATTATTCTTTGGTGGCAAACAAAGGAAATGGTCATCGTCATCACCATCATCATCATCATCCTCATCATCATCCTCACCACCACCACCACCACCACCACCACCATCATCATTGAGTGAGAGAGCAGCACATGCCATCAAAGTGACACTGGGGTACAAATATACGAAGTCCAACACACCCATCATCACTAACCACGTACATCAGGTACATGCATCACAACCATATGTGAGTTACATGGGTGATCTCAGAATCAAGATAAACAGGCGAGGCCCAGTTAGAATTT
>NC_142943.1:32026145-32033645 GCF_046866305.1 Octopus bimaculoides | reverse complement strand
GCGCGCGCGTTTGCATGCGTGTGTGCGAATAGATACATGTATGCATAAATATATATATATATATTTATATATGCATGACATATATGTATCCACCTATATATATGGATGCATATATGTGTGTATTTATGTGTTTAAATGCACACAAACACATACATATATAGATGCATGTATATGTATGCACTTGAATATGCATGCATAAACAAATGCGTATGCATATATATGTAAGCATATATTCATGTGTATGTGTATATATATATATATATATATATATATATATATATATCTGTGTGTGTGGTGTGCATTCATACATATATGTATATTATGGATGTGTATGTACATTTGTATATATTCATGTATGTTTCTATCTTTATAAATATATATATATATATATATACAT
Source organism: Octopus bimaculoides (assembly GCF_046866305.1). Classification (NCBI taxonomy): domain Eukaryota; kingdom Metazoa; phylum Mollusca; class Cephalopoda; order Octopoda; family Octopodidae; genus Octopus; species Octopus bimaculoides. Next base: position 32,033,248 of record NC_142943.1, on the reverse strand, counting down.
CCATGCGTTCATATTCACGCATTCATATATGCGTACACATTCGTGCATCCATATATATATAGATAGATAGATGGATGGATGGATATGTATACATATGCATAAAGTATATAAAAGCTGCCGGCGACGGAAACTAATATTTTGCCAAAAAGAAATGTTTTTGAAGAGTCTCGCTCTATTAAAAACAGAGAATTCGCTTAAAATGATTCAGGGGATTGTCAGACATTGGTGTTTCGGCTTTATTTAAACTCCTCAGTGATGAGCACATCCTTTTATTTGTGGCTACATCGGAACTTCCGTTCCAATCTGCAAGTTAGGAAATAAAACATTTATTGATTTGTGATGAAGTTGGCCAGATTTGAGTTAAATCAATAATGCACTTGAAACAGCATCAGACTAAATTAACCATGTACATTAGTTTGGTTGGATATATAAACATACAATGTATGTATGTATATATTTGAATTATGTGTGGTGGAAGGCATACGAGGTTACCAAATGCTTTGGGCTTGGTAATCAGTTGTACACTCCACACCTATACTGCCTGTGATTTGGAAACGACCTTCATATTCCGTAACTGGTTGGAAGCCTGCTGTATCGTAATAAGAAATGTAAAATTGGTAATTAGCACTCTTAAGATTAATATAACACATGCGCGTTTCCGTAATCCAACTGCCGGAAATGCACATTTGTTATATAACACTTAAAGTTACCAATTACGTTTTCTCCGTCACTTATTTACTTTGTGTGTGTGTGTGTGTGTGTGTGTGTGTGTGTGTGTGTGTGTGTGTGTGTGTGTGTGTGTGTGTGTGTGTGTGTGTGTGTGTGTGTGTGTGTGTGTGTGCACGGTTGTAGAACGTTCCAGTGAGATCCAAAACTTGACTGGTGTGACTGGTGGGCCAGTCTTAAGGGGAAAATATTCTGTTATATCTATAAGAAGTAGGGAAGTTTTGTTTTTCAAAAACAGCCATAAATTACATATATATGTTTGTGGATATGACACAGTTGTAATGGATATTGAACCAGACGAAGTTCTTACTTTCAAACTTATGGCGTAAGTAAGGGCAGGATCTTCCTGTTCTATCACTACTCCCTAGAATCGTGACCTGATAATTAGTTATGTTCCTATTTCCAGTAGTTTTCACATTTATGTAGGGAGGAGTAACCAATACTTTCTCATCATTACCTTTATTATCTAACCTAAGCTTCATTCCAGTTTTAGCATCCAATTTCCTGTTGAAGCTTATTCTATTATTATTTAAATTGTTAGGTTTGAAGGATGCTTTTCCATTTGGTATTTTTTCACAACTAAGTAAATTAGTAGTCGCTCTATTACTCAAACTTCCATTATTTCCACTATTAAAACGTGCTAAACTTTCAGGACTAAGAAAAGTAATTTCCTGGTCATATCCTGCTTTAGACAAAGCAAAATTGTAGTGGTGGGAATGGGTATTAAAAATATCGTTATTTGCTGATAATTTTGTAATTCTCCTAGAGATACTTTTAACTACCGATTTTAACACATTAGTGGGGTGATTTGATAATTTGCTCACGTATCTCGTAACTTCACCTGGTTAATGTCTAAAGTAGCATCTAAAAAATTTACTACTTTTGTGCCATATTCATCGTAATACCTAAGTTGAAGCTTTTAAAAAACTTTCTAATTCTTTTTCTCATTCTTTCTATGACTGATTTGTTGTTGCTAGGGATGATAAATAGAGCATCATCTCTATATAAACCACCCTGTAATTCAGGGATTTCTCTATTGAGGCACCTTAAAAGATATGCACCAACTAGATTAGTGATCTCGGCCGAATCACTCGAGCCCATAGCTATTTTGATATCTCTCTGTCTGTCAGTCTATCTATCTATCTATCAATATATATATATATATATATATATATATATATATATATATATATATATATATATATATATATATATATATATATATATATATATATATATGCATATGTATGTGTATATGAATGTGTAGATATAGATAGAGAGAGAGATAGATATATCGATAGATAGATATTTAACCATGACCAAGGCTTTCTCACGCTCCACTCACATACACACTCACACAAACTCTCTTTCCTCTCCCTCTGTCTCTCTATCACTCCCTCTCTATGTATATATATATGTGTGTGTGTGTGTTATAATATGTGAGTGAGAGAAAGAGAAAGAGAAAGAGAAAGAGGGGGATGTCTGTACGTGTGTTGGTGTCTATCTACATGGGCGTGGATAGGCTACAATCAACTCCCCATCTTTCCCCACGAAATCGTCTTTGGAACATCTATCACGTGATTTGTCAACGATGTAGGAGCCAGGAGGTCAAAGGTTAACACACCATAAAAGTCAAAGTATTGTCAAAGGTTAACGGAGATTTAATGTAGTTAGAATATCTGTCCCGCCCCGTTATCCATCCCCACTCCTCCACAGGGCCATTCCATTAATATTTTCATATAATTTGCGCAAAAAAAAGTTATAGCTTTTTTTGTAATATAATAATAATAATAATAATAATAATAATAATAATAATAATAATAATAATAATAATAATAATAATAATGAGCTGTCGTTTCGCAGACATATTTTCATGCATGCATACACATTAATCCAAAATATGCACACATATATACATACATAAATATACACATCTACATAGCCTTTGAGCTGAAACGTATAAAGGAATACGCATACACGCACACTTACATTAATACACATTTAAAGCCATATATATATTATATACGTATATATATATATATTATATGTATGCATAATGGTATGCATGTATATATGTAAGTATGTGAGTTTATACATATATTAGAAGGAAACGGATAGTAATATGAAGCATATACTTACGTCTATCCACATATCCAAATACTTCTATGGCACATATTCAAACGCATAAACACAAACACACATTGAGGCACTCGTGTAACCATGGATATACACAAACTTTCACACATGTTCACAAATGCAATCACAAATATACACACCTCGTATTTACACTAGCAACCACGGACATACATACATATATATATACGCACATATATATATATATACATACAACACACACACGCACAGACACACACACACACACACACATATATATATATATATATATATATATATATATATATATATATGCACACAAATTTTATTATTCATGAATACATATTAAATATATTTACATATTTATACGTATATATATATGTATATACATGTATAATATACTTATACATATATATCTATATATATATATATATACATATATATATGTATGTATTTATGTATGTATATATGATGCAATATATGATGATATAATATAAAATACATTATGTATATACGAGTACCCTATATATCATATATGTGTATTATCTACACGCATACACATACTGTAACTACACATGCAACTACAGACACTCCATACACGTGTGTGTGTGTGTGTGTATGTGTGTGTGTGTGTGTGTGTGTGTGTGTGTGTGTGTGTGTGTGTGTGTGTGTGTGTGTGTGTGTGTGTGTGTGTGTGTGTGTGTGTGTGTGTTTGTAAACGCTGAATCCACTTACGTTCAGACATGTAAGCACACAGCAACTCGTTATCCAAGATGGCTGAAGTCTATTTTCTGATATCTATCGGCAATCACTTTGAAGCTATTTTAAGATGGGAGAGATTAATCAGGATTACAGGAATAGAAGAATGACAGAATAAAAGATTGTGCAACAATAAAAGGAGGGGAGAGAATCTCAACGACTCAGTTTCTATAGTTAGATATTATTGCATTGATTTATGGCAGTGAAAGGATAAAGAAGAAACAATCTCACTGTCACTCTTATGTCTCTTATTGCTTCTTTCTTTCCGTCTCTGATTCTCTTTGTATCTATTTATCTGCTTTTGTTACACGCTCACACGCACGCGTACATACATTTATACATACATACATACATACATACATACATACATACATACATACATACACACGCAAACGCACGCACACACACACACACGCATATATATATTCTTTTATTCTTTCAGTCATTTGAATGCGGCCATACTGGGGCACTGCCCGGAAGTGCTCCAGCCGAACAAATCGACCATGGGGCTCATTTTTGAAGTCTAATACTTATTCTATCAGAATACTTTTGCCAAACCGCTAAGTTATGGGGATGTAAACACCAACATATTTTGTCAAACGGGGAACAAACACTGACACAAAGAAGCACACACTGACAAACAGACACACACACACGCACACTCACATACACACACACACACACACACACGCTCACACACATATGCCACGAGCTTCTTTTAGTTTCCGTCTACGAAATCCACTGACACACAGATAGATAGATAGATAGATAGATAGATAGATAGATAGATAGATAGATAGATAGATAGATAGGGATAGAGATTGATAAGGATAAATAAAGATAAAGATATATATATATATATATATATATATATATATATATATAGATAGATAGATAGATAGATAGATAGATAGATAGATACACAAACACAAACAGACACACACATACGCTCGCACGTTTAAGGAAATTATGAAGATGTTTGTCAATGAGAAGTGAAGTAGGAGTTAATTTGTGAAGATTTACTGTCAAAGAATGGCTGAAGAGTTTGGTGAAAGAAATTCTTGTTAATGTCAAATAGAGTCTTAGAGAACATCTCCAAGAATGATACCTGATTTCTGTCGGTGCGATGAGGTGATGGAGGGATGGGTGTTGTTGCACCACATAAAACAGACTGACATAAAATAAGAGTTTACGAGACTTTGAGAAAGTACACTCAGCAAAGATAACATATCTAGGAAGGTTTTTGTTTTTCTGTTTGTATTATGTTGTTGTTGAAATATGTTAGACTGTTATTTAGCATTTTTTTGTAAATGTTGGCAGAAGCATACACCTCCCCTACCACACACACGTGTATATTTATATATGTGCTTGAATCTATATGCGAATATATCATGAATGTGTATGCATATATATGTATTTGAATATTTATGCATATATATATATATATATATATATATATACACGCACACACACATACACACATTTATATGTATATTAACATATATTTATATATGCAGATATGTATATTTGTATACATGTGTGTGTGCGTCTTAGTGTGTGTGTGTGTGCGTCTTAGTGTGTGTGTGTGTGTGTGTGTGTGTGTGTGTGTGTGTGTTATAAGCATATTTATGTGTATATACATACATATTACGTGTTTCATTGCTACAATGCTTGAAATGGTTTTCTGCGTTAATGACCTTTCACTAACCGAACGCAGGAACAAAAACAACTAATTACAAACAAACACACACACACACACACACACACACACACACACACACACACATATATATATACACTATATATATATATATATATATATATATATATATAACTTATACATATACGTGTGAATGTACTAATGATTAAAAATATGCGCAAAGTTATCAATAATAATAATAATAAAGGGACCAGAAATATTTGCGCCTGGAGAAATAAAGGGTGGTTACATGTATAAGATGCCACCGTTAATTAATGCAATACCGAATGGCTGTTCTAGTCCAGTTCTTCAGATACGTCATTGCACATAGATTGTCTTACTACGATGTTCCTCGACCGCCATTCTAAGCGTGTGTATGTGTGTGTGTACTTATATATGTAAGTGCACTTATATATATATATATATATATATATATATATATATATATATGTATGTATGTATCTGTTGCCACCTTTCTTTATTGAGTCTTGTCGCACACTTAGTAACTCTTTCACTTTCTCGCATCTTCTCGCATCTTCTCATTTTCTCCACCTTTTAATTAGCCATCATCATTTAATTACTCTTTACACTCCTTTTCACTCACCCTACTCGTCGCCCTTGCTGTCTCCCCTTTCTTATCTTTCTCATTTACGCTATACTTACAACATCCCTTATACTTACAACTTCATCTCTATCTCTTATGTTATATTTGCCACCCCACCTCTCTCTCTCACACATACACACACACTATTTTTCTCTCTCTCCCCCTCAAAACCCTTTTTCACACTCTCTTTCGCTCCATCCCTTTGATGATGGTAATCGAAAATACCTAAAATTCTGTTCTTAAAGGTATTCTTGAATTACTAGGTTTTAACTAATTTTAGCAAAAGACCAAGAATTTTGAAGAGGGAGTCTAGTCTAGTATATCAACCCCAATTCTTAACTGATACTTTATTTTTACAATAAGGGCAAAAGGTAAAGTTGACCTCTGCTTGATCAAAACTCGAGACGAAAAGAACCAGAAAAATGCCGCTAAACATTTCATTCGTCTTGTGATCTTGTGATTCTGCTAAGGCGTTGTGTTTCTGCGAAATGTTTCTAAATTTTGGGACAAGGCCCGGAGTGTTAGGGGAATAGAATATTCACTTACATCGATCCAAAATCACAACTGGTACATCCGTTCGTCGACCCAAAAAAAGGATGAATGGCAAAGTCGACGCATGTGAGAATTGAACTCAAAACGAATAGAGTAAGAAGGCGCACTGCTAAACAATTTATCCTTTCTGGTAACGATTCTGCCAACTCATCGCCTTTGTGCAAAGCCTTACTAATATACACACTCTCTTTATAGCAGACACAAGAAGAAAAAAACAAATTACTAGATCGATATAACATAGGAAATCACAAGGAGCAACTTAACATATAACTAATGAAAAGATAATTCAATCATAAATTAACCAAATGTAATATGACTGAAACACAAATACACCATTCAACCCTCGATAACACACCGAGAATGTAACAGATTATTTGGATGCATCAATCGAGAATCAAGTTTTCATAAGATACTTGTGAGATATGTATGTAAGTTGGTAACTTCCTGAAGTAAATGCGCTTGCAATCTGATGAAGCCCACGTTTAAAAACACTGCAGTCAAGGTGTGAAGGCAGAATGAAGCATAAACTGCGAATATAAGCTTTAGTTGATATGGTTTTTGTAAAGAAATGTTTCATGTCGAAACTAAAGCACGAATTGAACAGGATGATTTCGTTAGAGATATGTAGTCTTGATTATTACACCGTGGTGT